>NC_042615.1:837855015-838099214 GCF_901001135.1 Rhinatrema bivittatum
ATGATGATGATTGGGGGTATGCTTGGAGGAAGAGCCAGGTTTTGAGTTTCTTTTGAAAGTGGGTGTGGAGGTTTCAGTGCGTGTCAAGAGGCATGGAGTTCCAAAGGGAAGGGCCTGCGAGGGAGAGGGCCCTATTGGTGGTGGAGATGAGTCTTGTAGATTTTATGGAAGGGGGAACGAGGGTTCCACGGAGAGAGGAGCGGGTGGGTCTTGTGGAGGTGCAAGGGAGGAAAGGTGGGTTTAGCCAGTTGTAATGTTCGTTAGTAATACTTTTGTGGATGAGGGTAAGGGTTTTGTAGATAATTCGTGAGTGGATGGGAAGCCAGTGGAGGTTAATGAGGGTGGGAGTAATGTGGTCTTTCTTATTGGCATTAGTGAGGATGCGTGCAGTAGCGTTTTGGAGGAGTTGTAGAGGTTTGATGTGGGTAGCAGGGAGACCAAGTAGGAGTGCATTACAGTAATCAATTTTTGAAAAAATTATAGATTGAAGTACTGTGCGGAAATCAGAGAAGTAGAGAAGGGGTTTGAGTTTTTTCAGGGTTTGTAGTTTGAAGTAGCAGCTGCTAAGGATAGACTTGATATATGGTTTGAAGGTTAGTTGGTTATCAAGTATAACCCCAAGGTTTCTTGTGTCAGAGAGAAAGTTAGGGGGGTGGAGGGTGGAGGGAAAGGATATGGATGCGTGTTTAGAGGAGATGAGGAGGAGTTCAGTTTTTTGCGGGTTAAGGGCTAGGTGCATGTCAGTGAGGAGTTGGTTTATGGAGGCGAGGATGGTGTTCCATTTCTGGAGAGCAGTGAGTACAGAATTAGTGAAGGGTATGAGGATTTGCACATCATCTGCGTAGATGAAGTGTGTGATACCAAGGTTGGAGAGGAGGTTTGTGAGGGGGAGCATATAAATATTAAATAGGGTGGAAGAAAGGGAGGATCCTTGGGGGACGCCACAGTCTAGATTAACAGGGGGGGATGTGAAATTGTCGGTGAGGACTGTGTAAGTACGGTTTTGGAGAAAGGACTTTATCCAAGAAAGGGCGGTACCTGTGATTCCTATGCTGATGAGAGTGTTGATGAGGATGTTATGATTTACTGTATCGAAGGCGGCGGAAATATCTAGCATGGCGATGAGGTAGGAGTTACCGGCATCCATGCCTTTGATGATGGTGTCTGTAAGGGAGAGGAGTAGGGATTCTGTACTGAGGTGTTTACGGAAACCATATTGTGTTGGTAGGAGTATGATGGATTGTTCTAGGTGGTCAGAGAGGCGGGAGTTAACTAGTTTCTCAATGATTTTGGAGAGGAAAGGGAGATTAGAGATGGGACGGAGGTTAGATAGGTTGGAGGGATCAAGGGAGGGTTTTTTAGAATGGGTTTGACCACGGCTTGTTTCAGGGAGATAGGGACCAGGCTGTGGTTCCAGGGAACAGTTTCACGATTTGGAGAGTGAGGTGGCTATTGTTTTAGGAATAGCGAGTAGAAGTTTAGTAGGGATAGTTTCTGAGGGGTGGGAAGAGGGTCTCATCTTTTTAAAATGTTTTCAATTTCTAGGGTAGAGGAGGGTTCAAAAGAAGAGAGAAAGGTGGGAATGTGTGGGGTGGGAGAGGTTATACTATTGGTGTTGGGGGAATTCTTGGTATTAGGGTTAAACTTGGCAGTGATGTTGGATATTTTGTTCTTGAAGAAGAGGGCAATTTCATTGCATCGTGTCTGTGAGGAGGGGACTTGGGGTGTAGACACGTTGGGTTTGGTGAGATTAGAGACTAGGGTAAATAGTGCCTTTGGATTGAATTGGAGGTGGTGAATTTTTTTGGCATAGTATTCTTTTTTAGTTGTTTGAATGGCGTTTCTGTATGCATGCATGAGTTGGTAATAGATGGTTTTTGAGGCAGGAGTGGGATGTTTGCGCCAATGTCTTTCTGCAACTCTAAGCTTGGATTTTTTGGGTTTTGAGTGTCTGGGTGTACCATGGTTTTTTGGATGATTTGGTTTGTGTGATTGTTTTTCGAATGACTGGGCATAACTTGTTAGCGATTTTTTGGGTAGTTTCTGTCCAGGAGGATATAGCACTATCTGCTGTCTCCAGGTCATTGTGATTTGGGATGTGGGAGCAAGCCGTAGCAAGTGTGTCTAGGGGGCAGGTTTTACGAAATTGGAAGGATTTAGGCTGAGAGGGAGAGGATGTGGATGGGGTTTGTAGAGAGAGAGTTGTGTTGATGATGGAGTGGTCGGACCAGGGGACAGGGAGGCATGTGGGGGAGTGGATGACATTGATGAGTGAGTTAGTGAAGATAAGGTCGAGGGTATGACCGGCTTTGTGGGTTGGGGAGTGGACAAGTTGGGTGAGGCCCATTGCGTCCAAGGAAGAGATGAAGGCTTCGCATGGTGGGGATTGGGGAACGGAATCGACATGAAGGTTAAAGTCGCCAAGGAGTATTGTGGGGATGTTGGGAGAGAGGGAGATGGTGAGGAATTCGATGAGGGGGGAGGGGTCTTTTTCTAGTAGACCAGGGGGAGTATAGATAATGCAGATTTGTAGAGATTGCGATTTGAAAAGGCCTACTTCGTATTGATTGGGAATATTGCAGGTTTGTGAGGTAAGCTTGAATTCTTTTTTAGCTATGAGGAGTAGGCCCCCTCCTCTTTTCTTTTTGCGGGGGATAGAGAAAATGTCATAGGTTTCAGAAGGCAGTTGGTTAATGAGGGGGGTGTCGCAGGGTTTGAACCAGGTTTCAGTTACAGCAAAAATTTCTGGTTTGGAGTCAGTTAAAATATCATGGAGAAGGTGTGTTTTTTGTTTAGGGATTGGGCGTTGATGAGGAGAAGAGAAATGAGGGAGATGGTGAGGGCTTGCGAGGTGGGAGATATGGGGATGGAGGTCAGACGCCTTTTTTGGGTGTTGTGGTGGGTGAAAGGGGGGAGGGATAGTTTTGAGGGGTGTCCGAATAGATAGTTGGGGGGACAGAGGTGAGCATGTGGGGGCATTATTGGGTGGAGGGCTAGTGGTGGTGTATTGGGGAGAAGGACAGATTGTGGGATGCGGCACAGTAATGCAATTGAAACAGAATAATGCGGTTGTAACAGATTAATGCAGATGCAGAGACCGTAATGGAAATGAACAGATTAATGCAATTTAACAATATTAGTGTACTTGACCGGAGTAATGCAATTGACAACGGGAAACATGCAATTTAACGGATTAAAGCAATTTACCAGAGTAGTGCAGTTGAATAGATTAATGCAAAATTAACAAAATTAATGCGATTGAATAGAGTAGATATGCATTTGGATGAGATGATTTATGATATGCAGATACTGTTAAGTGATTTAACCAAGAAAGTCATGTGAAGGTCATGTGAAGTGTGAAGGGGACACACTTACGTATGATACAGTTGATGTGAGGTCCAGGGTGTTGGATGATTTCTCTGGGGGAGGGCAGAAATTTGCCAACAGTCTATAGCTTGTCTTTAGTGAGCGTGGTTCTCTTGGTGAGGATTCCTGTCTTCACGTTACAGGCGGTGGCTTCTGGCAGGGTGTTCTTGTCTTTAGTGAGATTGCGGGATACAGTTTAGGGAGAAACATAGGGTGCTGCTCTGATTCTACATATGTGGTGTCTGGGTTTAATTCACACATGAAAGTGTGGGAAAACAATGACTTTTTAGATGTTACAGGCAAGCCTATAGCACACAGAGCTCACTGGAGATTAATATTTTCTACTTCACAGAAACTTACTGTCCAGGTGCTTGTCTTCATGTCCCTGCTCACCAGACCGGGGGCTGGTACTCTCGTTACAATTCTTTGGCAGATGAAGCAGCTAAATTGGCTGCCTCTCAGCAAGAAATAACTGTAAGGGCCCGTCTTGCTAGGCATGGCTCCTTACATTTCAATGTGGCTACTTTGTGCCAGCATTCGGATGGGGTTTTAACTGGAAGTCAGGCAAAGAAAATGGTCAGTGACTGTTTGGATTGTCAGCGCACAAATCCCAAACGTACTGGACCTCCTTATGTTGAAGGGACACTTCCACGGGGAATTAGACCAGGGCAGGTGGTCTATATGGATCATGTTGGTCCCCTTACTTCTTCCCATGGCTACAGACATATTTTGGTTGTGCTTGATTCCTTTACTGGCTTTGTGTTTTTATTTGCACAGAAACGCATTACAGCTATTGTAACTGTTAACCGTCTGGCTATTGTATATGGTATTTTGCCTTTCAGTTTCTTTGCACAGACGGTGGTCCAGCCTTTAAAAATGCTGAGGTTGAGACCTTTTGTGCTGATCATAGCATTACTCATTGATTCTCCTACCCACATCGTCCAGAATCTAATGGAATGGTTGAAAGGATTAATGGTGAGGTTAAGCGTAGTCTGCAAATTTTTGCCTTGCAATCTAACCCCAGTAATTGGTACCTTCATCTTCCGGAGATCCAAATAATGTAAACCGGAGTGAAGGCATTGTCAGCTGTACCTCGGTATATAAACAAATGCTAAATAAAATAAAATAAATAAATAAATCCAGATTAATAGTACCATAACTGCCAATCATGAAGCTCCCGCTATGTCTCTCTTTGGGTTCTCTATGCTTGAAAATATGGCCTCCTCAGATGCTATGGTTACTTCTGACAAGGCCTCTCGGACTCCAATCCTTTTCAGATTGGTTCCGTAGTTTTGAGAAAAAATGCATGTTCGTGGCTCTTTAGAACCATACTGGTACAGAAATTCTAGGTACCATCGGGACTGTTGCTTTCTGACTCTGAGGATCCAGAGAACAGAACAGTTGTGTCCATTAGAGATGTCAAGCTGGTATCCGAAACATTGGGGTTTTCCGTTGCCAGAGCCTCAGTTCAACCCCCAGCCTCTGCTGCATCCGCAGTTTCCGCTGATGCCAATGGGTCAGGAGGAACTACCGCTGCCCAGCGCTCCCACTGCTCCAGCAATTGATGGCATTCTAAGCTGTGACATGACTGTGCCTACCCCGGAGCAGGAAGACCAGGTCGTTCTCAGCGTAGCTAGTCCCGCGTCTGAACGTCCTCCATTTTTAACACCCGCTTCCAGCAGAAGCTTCTGCTTGCATGCTGTATGGTTTGTTCCCCAATCAGTACCTTTTTGCATGCGGTGTTTCTTTTTTACAGACCTTATTGTAAGTATGTTATTGCTTGCTGGGTGCTTTTAATTATTGCATCTCCTATCTCACTATTTTATCTCTTATCTAATACCCAGCTGCATTCCACCTTTTCTCCCACAGCTTCACAGGAGCTCCGTTATTCTCACTCACATGTCAGTAAGCACTCACCTTCTGAGCCTTTGTCTCTTCTAGCTGTGCCTTTGCCTTCTGGTGTCATTCTTGTTCCATACCATGGCTGGCTGGTGCAAGATCCTGTTTTGTTGCATATTGATGTTCCTTTCAGGTTTTACACTCACCAGGTCTGGCAAGGCATCTCTCCGGTCCCTGCCTGTGGGTCTTGAGTCCAGACTTTGCTCTGTTGCTCTGTTCCTGCAACTGGAGCGTACCTCCTTACAGCTTTCTTCCATCACTTCGGAGTCTCCTCTTGATGGCTTCCATGCAGAGTTCTGTTCAACCAGATATCAGAACTTATTCCTAGGTTTCAGGAAAGTGAGTGTCAATCTTACTGGGATCCTTGAAACTCCATCCTGGAAACTGCAGCACTGCTCTCAACCACACATTGGTGCTTCCAGCGGCTGTTTGCCCTTCGTCCTTGTTTTCGTGATGGATCTTGTTCCTGCATCAATCCCCTTTCAAAGGTGCCTCAGGAGGGCTCCTTGTCTGGACCTAATTATGGATTTTCAGGTTTGATTAAAGGTCTCATTTTCTCCTGGATGGACATCTTTCCTGAGGTAACACTTTCTTACGCAAATTATTCCACATGGGGGGAGAGAATACAGGATTCCCCCTCCCAATGATTAAGGACTCTCTGTCTTATGTTTGTAGACTACCATATGCAAATTCTGTTTTTTAAATAGTACAACATTATCATGTCTTTTTGTGATAAATTGCCTGTCTCTTTACACATTGCTTAGAATCCCTTATCATAATTTATCTTTATGGAATAATGCGTGCGGGAATAATAAATTCTTTTGTACCCGATCCTTGTCCACCCAGGACTACTTGCTTTTGTTGCCTAGTTGGCGATATCAGGTTAATCTTTGTATTGAACCGGTCCTGTTCAATATCTTTGTGGAGCGACATTGCGGACGGGATAGAGGTAAGGTTTGTATTTTTGGCGGATGACACTAAGACCTGCAACATATGTGGACACGCCGGAAGGAGTGAAGAGAATGAGATGAGATCTAAGGAAACTGGAAGAGTGGTCGAAGATATGGCAGCTGAGATCAATGCCAAGAAGTGCAAAGTCATGCATATGGGGAGTGGAAATCCGAATGAACTGTATTCGATGGGGGGGAAAGGCTGATGTGCACGGAGCAGGAGAGGGAGCCTTGGGGGTGATAGTGTCTAATGATATGAAGTCTGCGAAACAATGCGACAAGGCGATAGCTAAAGCCAGAAGAATGCTGGGCTGCATAGAGAGAGGAATATCGAGTAAGAAAAGGGAAGTGATTATTCCCTTATACAGGTCTGGTGAGGCCTCACCTGGAGTACTGTGTTCAGTTCTGGGAGACCGTAATCTTCAAAAGGACAAAGACAAGATGGAGGCGGGTACAGAGAAGGGCGACCAGGAAGGTGGAGGATCTTCATCGGATGACGTCGGAGAGATTGAAGAATCTAAATATGTACACACCCTGGAGGAAAGGAGGAGCAGAGGTGATATGATACAGACTTTCAGATACTTGAAAGGTGTTAATGATCCAAAGACAATGACAAACCTTTTCCGTAGGAAAAAAATCGCAGAACCAGGGGTCACGATTTGAAGCTCCAGGGAGGAAGATTCAGAACCAATGTCAGGAAGTATTTCTTCACGGAGAGGGTGGTGGATGCCTGGAATGCCCTTCCGGAGGATGGTGGTGAGGACCAGAACTGTGAAGGAATTCAAAGGGGGCGTGGGATAAACACGTGGATCCATAAAGTCAAGAGGCCGCCAAGAAGAGTGGGTGACTCGCCAGAATGATGGCTACTGCCTGGAGACAATACCCTTATTAAATAAACATACACATGCTATACTGTGACTCCAACATCTCTCTAAGCTTCAACAGCAAGAGGAAATGTGGAAAAAGGACTCACACAAGAGGGGAGTAGCTGGCTTGTTACGGCGGTTACTACCCAATCAATAAGCCTGATACTTCACTTTCACTTTCAATCTTCACTTTCAATGCATATAATTTTAATGTGTGTAATTATTTAATTTAATATTGTATTTTATTTAATAATATTGTTTATTAATAAAATAAATAAAATAAATTATAAAATAAATATTTTATTTTAATATTAATTTAATTTTTAATTATTTGACTGTTTTAATGTTATTTCCCGTTCCCGCCCTGGAGGCGACTGTTCAGTTCTTGTAAACCGGTGCGATATGTATTCTTTAAAGGAACATCGGTAAATAAAATTAAAAATAAATACAATAAATAAATATACAGCATAGTTCTCCTACGCTTCAACGGCAGGGAGAAGAAAGAAACTGATACTCACACATCCAGCAGAGCTCTCTGCTTCAACGGCAGGGGAGAAAAAGAGGGTTCGCACTCACAAAGCGGGGAGTAGCTGGCTTGTTACGGGCGGTTACTACCCCAAACCAAATGTGCCTGATACTGTCACTTTCGATGCTATCCAGCATGGCTCTCTGCTTCACGGCATGGGAGAAGAAAACAACCAATAAGGGCTGTATAACATAGTCTGGGTAAAAACAAATAAGCATGGGTGTAGCTTGCTTATTGCGGCGGTTACTTCCCCTACTACCCATAACTAATCAAGCTTGATATTTCACTTGGATGCAGCTCCATCACTGCTCTCTACACATTAAAGGTGGTGGGTGAAGGGAATAGAACCAAGAGCTAAGAGAAACAGATAGTATGAGAGAAAAAATGTGTGAAGCTTGCTGGGCAGACTGGATGGGCCCGTTTGGTCTTCTTCTGCCATCATTTCTACTGTTTCTATGTAATAAAAGGTTTTTTTAATAGGGTATGGGGACCCTTCTTTATACAGGAGGCTAATTTTTTTCAAAATGCACCTGTGCTAGGCCGGTCTTTGACCGCTGCCTGTATCAGGGGTTTAGCTGAGGGGTTAAATGACACTGAGGTTACTTCTTATAGAACATAGAACATAGAAACATAGAAATGACGGCAAAAGAAGAAGACCAAATGGCCCATCCAGTCTGCCCACAAGCTTCCCTCTTTCTTCTCCCATACTTATCTGTTTCTCTTAGCTCTTGGTTCTAATTCCCTTCCACCCCCGCCATTAATGTAGAGAGCGGTGGGAGGAGCTGCATCCAAGTGAAATATCTAGCTTGATTAGTTAGAGGTAGTAGGAGTAGTAACCGCCGCAATAAGCAAGCTACACCCATGCTTATTTGTTTTTACCCAGATTATGTTATACAGCCCTTATTGGTTGTTTATCTTCTCCCCTGCCGTTTTGAAGCAGGGAGCTATGCTGGATATGCGTGAGGTATCAGTTTTTTTCTTCTCCCCTCCGTTGAAGCAGAGAGCTATGCTGGATATGCATCGAAGTGAAGTATCAGGCACATTTGGTTTGGGGGGGTAGTAACCGCCGTGACAAGCCAGCTACTTCCCCGCTTTGTGAGTGTGAATCCTTTTTCTTCTCCCCTGCCGTTGAAGTTATGCTGGATATGCGTGAAGTATCAGTTTTTCTTTTCCCCTGCCGTTGAAGCAGAGAGCTATGCTGGAAATTCGTGATGTATCAGTCTTTCTCCCATGCCGTGAAGTAGAGAGCCATGCTGGATATGCGTCGAGAGTGAAGTATCAGGTACATTTGGTTTGGGGTAGTAACCGCCGTAACAAGCCAGCTACTCCCCGCTTTGTGAGTGCGAACCCTTTTTTCTTCTCCCCTGCCGTTTAGCAGAGAGCTCTGCTGGATGTGTGAAAGTAACAGTTTTTCTTTTCCCCTGCTGTTGAAGCAGAGAAACTATGCTGGATATGCATTGAAAGTGAAGTATAGAATGGAGTGATCAAGCTAGTTGAAAGGCATCAGGAATAGAGGAAGGTGGTTTTGGGGGTAGTAACCGCCGTAACAAGCAGCTACTCCCGTCTTTGGTGAGTGCAAATCCTTTTTCCCAACAATTTCCTCTTGCTGTTGAATCTTAGAGTGATGTTGGAGTCACAGTAACCATGTGTATGTTTATTGACTAAGGGTATTGTCTCCAGGCAGTAGCCATCATTCTGGCGAGTCACCCACTCTTCATTGGCGGCCTCTTTGACTATATGGATCCACAGTGTTTATCCACGCCCCTTTGAAGTCCTTCACAGTTCTGGTCTTCACCACTTCCTCCGGAAGGGCATTCCAGGCATCCACCACCCTCTCCGTGAAGAAATACTTCCTGACATTGGTTCTGAATCTTCCTCCCTGGAGCTTCTATGTTAGATTTAATTGTACAGACAAAATGGCTGAATGACTCATTTCCCCTGCCCGCTTGGGTGATGAGAACAGCCAACAGAAAGCGCAGGAATGCTTTGAAACAGAAGGTTCAAAATACATTCCTTAATCTTAATGATAGAATTAAAACTGCTATCAAAGGTATTCAATCCAATGAATATCTGCTAAGAACAGGTATTTTTCAATTAAGGGATTACTTAGCTCAAACCTTACAGTTAGGGATTGAAGCCATATCCACAACTGATGAGAAAATACAGGTTCTAACAAGAATATAACAGCTTACTCACTTTATTGATGGTCTTACTTCCCCCAAACCCAAATGGGGAGACCTTCAATTGGAAAAAATGTTAGAGGAAATAAACCTCACAGCTGAGCAGATTCAGTATGCCCATGTTGAGGCCTCACAAGTTATTTTGCAGGTCAGCAAACATGAAATGGGAAAAAAAACCATGGGCAACCTTAGGTTCAACCCTAGTACAAGGGGTCAGACGTATCTTTCTCCCAGTTACTACTCAGGTCTATAAACGTTGCTGGGAAATCCAGAACTTTGGTCAGTTCTTGGAAAGCTCAAATGGAAGCAACACCTGATTAAAACAATTAAAATCTTTGAACCAACACACTTGTGTATTAATAATGCTGGTTATCACTGGATTATAGCACAGGGTTGCCACAAAGTTCCTGTAACTGTGTGTAATTCCCTGGTGCAGGTCTCTAATACTTGCCTCACTCTAGAGGGAGAAGCTGATTGTCCTCTAGAACCGAATCCCGGTCCTCTAGTAGAAGTTTTTTTTAAATTACCCAATGGATCTTATATCCTTCGGTCAAACAAAGCACAGTGTGGCTTTCAATCGGGAATATTGTATTTAGTTACTGCACTATCTGTCATTAAGTGTGGACCGTGGGAATTTTATCCTACACTTAGTGCCCGGTTAACTGAAACAATAAAGTACATGGAATTTAAACCAGTACAATTCACTGAGTTAAAATGTTATTGACTCATGTTTTAAATGTAAATGTATTATTGAGAAATTTGTCTTCACTTTGGTTAATGTCAGAGGATGAGTTTTTACATCATCTGAGAATGATAGAACTAACAGCTAGTGAATGGGAGCTGATCCTGGAAGAGCTACTGAAGCCAGAGGTATTTTCGAATGCCCTGGGTCGTGCTTTCTCTGGATTAGTGGGTGGAATAGTTAAAACAGCTGTTGGTGTAGTTAAAACCATAACAGAAGGGGCAGGTGGAACTCCTTCATGACTTAGGGATCAATTTATTCCCATTAATCCTGGGAATCGTAGTAATAATTGGTGTTCTTTTCTTCTGTCTTAGGAGAAATTAGAACGAAGAGCAGCGAACCAGAAATGGCAGGTGTAAACTCAAAGATACATATTCCAGCTAATCCTAGGAAGAATGCGATGATTGTCTGCCTGGGACCTGATCTCATAAATGAGTATGCTGATTATGGAAGCTGGATGTATTCAGAAAACAATCCTGATACATGTGCACCTTATTATCTGCATAAAACTGTGATGTTTTATTTAAGTTCCCACAATATTCCTATTGCGGACTTGGCCAAGAAGGCTGGCAATCTGTTCGTGAAGCACTACGAAGAACCTTGAGTGCTCACATTTGTCAGTGTGCTCCCTGGGAACTTGTGCCCTGCTACTTCAATATCTACTCTTTGGCAGAATATCAATTAGGATATAGACATGGCATATCAAATGCCAATCCTGTTGCTTCAGGTGGAAATTCAAGAACCCCCAGCCTTGAATTGGTTTTCAGCACTTGACCACCTTTCCCAGTCTCTTGCAGGTCGGCCCAAGGGTCCACTAAACTGAGAAGTCACAACAATTGGTTCATATATTAACAATTTACCTTATTCAGTTTTCGTGGTTATATAGCTATTTAACTAATTAAAAATTTGCTTACGTAAGAACATGATTACTGATTGGTGGCATTTCAAATCAGGGAGTGCTTTAAAAGATATTTGATGGCAGTATCGAGCCCGAACATTCAAAAGCTGAGAGAGTAACGTGAGTATGGACCGACTATAAAATGTTGTAGAAAAATTGATGTTATAAATGGAGTTCACCACCTGTTATGTTGATTGCATTATTTCACAGAACCCATCCTGAGGAAGCTTTAGGCGAAATGTTAAGGTTGGCGGTGATGTGCAGCACAGAGCTGTTGTGAAAATAAGAGAAAACTACAACAGGTTTAAAGATAAGTGCTTTCTTTCATGATGTCGGGCAGGTTTCAGATACTGAAACTTTAAAACTTTAAAATACACTCCATCTCGAAGCAAAAGAGATATAGAGTTGATGGGCTTCTATTGAGAATATAAATTGTGACGCAACGAAATTAAAATCCAGCTGGAGGCAGCATTCTTAAGTTTTCATCGAATTGCCATGTAATTCATTGCAATAAAAGACATTTGATATTTATTTCCTGAAAGCAATGGAAGCAATAATGTTTTTATAAAAAAAGAAGACAATAAAGACCAATGATTGAACCTACTGGCTATCAAATCAACGGTTATATAAACCTTTTTTGCCAGCTCTGAGATCTTTGTCTTACAATTACACAATATTGTTGAAATTAACTAATAAAGTATCATTTTTAACAGTTATTAATGACATAGGGTAACTTATGACCAGTTTTACAGTTAGTTTGGTGTTGATCAAAATTGGATACTAGTTGTTCCCTTCACAATTTATACAAAAGAACATAAGAACATGCCATACTGGGTCAGACCAAGGGTCTATCAAGCCCAGCATCCTGTTTCCAACAGTGCCCAATCCAGGCCATAATAAACCTGGTAAGTACCTAAAACTAAGTCTATTCCATGTTACCGTTCCTAGTAATAGCAGTGGCTACGCTATTTTCTAAGTCAACTTACTGATGATTTTAATGATAAGTTACACATTTTTACTAATAGGTCTGAAATTTCATTTTTTAATTCCTTCAGAACACTGGGGTGAGGGGGGATATACGAGGAGGTGGGGTAAGAACATAAGAACATTAGAACATGCCATACTGGGTCACACCAAGGGTCCATCAAGCCCAGCATCCTGAACCTGGCAAGTACCCAAAAACTAAGTTGATTCCATGTTCCCGTTGCTAGAAATAGCAGTGGCTATTTTCTAAGTCAACTTAATCAATAGCAGGCAATGGACTTCTCCTCCAAGAACTTATCCAATCCTTTTTTAAACACAGCTATACTAACTGCACTAACCACATCCTCTGGCAACAATTTGGGCTGAGGCTTTTTACCCCTGGAGGAAGAGAAGGAAGGAGCTGGTTGTTGAGGGAGTAGAGAGACAATTCTGGGAACCTGGAGGGAGCTGGGAAAGAGTGAAGCTTGCTGCAGCCCCTTAACTGAGAGACTTCTCACTGCCGTACGTGGAATATGTAAGCTGTCAGGACTTCCCTTCTCCCTGCAGCCTAATGATGCCAGACGTGGGAGTCGGAGAACTCCCCTTAGCACCCACCTCCATACAGGACAGTACAGGAAGCAACAGAGCTCAGAAATGGGAGAGGTTATCCTGAAGGATCATCTGAACATTTGCTAAAATCAGTCACCAAAACTCATGGAGAGAGAGAGTACAAGTCACATGGACTTGGGTAACTCCCTGAAGTGCCTTTAATTATTACACTGTGGGGAAAGAGACAGCCCCAGGGTCTTGGCTTGGTGGTCCAAAAGCAGTATACTGACGGACTTAACCTCACGGGCAGGACAGAATCGGCCTCTCTTGTGTTCCCCACAAGGGACAAGCACTGATAACTGGGCCAGGAATCCTGCTGCTCTCTTGGAATATCAGAGGAGCCCTTCAGCCTTGCATAGGAGGAGCAGGGCTTACCCCTGCATGAGAGGAGATGCACCCTGCTCAGCTTTTGCAGGAAGGCACGGACTGAGTCTCTTTACCTCTTCAGCTGAATATGAGCATCCACTCTATTTACTCTTCTGTAAATATCTACAGCTGCTCCCTCCTTTAGAGAGTCATTTTATAACAGTGTGCTGGGCTAAGGTCTGTGTGTGTCTTTAATGTGCAGACTTTATCCTGCACTCTCAAAGCAATGAGCATTAGTGTGCTTTGATAATGCTCAGGTAAGTGGCTGTTACAGGCAGAGAATCACTGGCACGGAGTTACACCTGATCCTCATAGGAAAGAACTTGTGCAGCTTCACTAATGCTCACTTTCTCACATCAAAAAGAAAGCATGGAAGTCTCATCTCTGCCCTCTGGAGTACCTCCTCCCACACTTTGTATAAAAGTACAAATGACTGCTTGCCCTTATAATTCAGATAAGGATCAATATTATTACACTACAAGAAGGTCCCTACAGGGCGTACAGAATCTTCATTTATACTCTCTCCCAAACAGAAAGCGCTTAAGTTGCTCTGCATCAATATCATCATCAGCTTTATCCACAGTGGAACTTAAGGAAAAAAGTAGCTCCTATAACTAATACTTGCTCTCTAAGCCCCAAACAGCTCACTCAGCATCCTGAGTTGATTTTACTGTCACTTCCCTGTACATTTTGGATTACAGTCCTAGCTATTCTTAATTTTTCCTTTCTGATTTATTTTTCTCGCATTAACTTGAAATTTCATGAATATTTCAGTGGTATATTCTGAAGATTTTGAATAAAATGAGTATCTGACTATTTATTATGGGGTAGATTTTAAAAATGTACGCGAATGCTTACTTTTGTTTGCGCACCAGGCGCGAACAAAAGTACGCTGGATTTTATAAGATACGCGCGTAGCTGTGCGTATCTTATAAAATCTGGGGTCGGCGCGCGCAAGGGGGTGCACTGTTCCCTTGCGCGTGCCTGTTCCCTCTGAGGCCGCTCCGATTTCGGAGCGGCCTCAGAGGGAACATTCCTTCGCCCTCCCCCTACCTTCCCCTACCTAACCCACCCCCCTAGCCCTATCTAAAAACCCCCCCCTTACTTTTGGGGTAGATTTTCAAAGGGGTATGTGCATGCGATACGCACGTACCCCCCCCCGAAAACCTACCCCAAACCCCCCCTGCGCGCGCAGAGCCTATTTTGCATAGGCTCGGCAGCGCGCGCAAGCCCCTGGACGCGCGTAAGTCCCGGGCCTTGAATGGAGTGGCGTGTCGGGGCGTGCCACGAGTGACGCGGTGTTTCGGGGGCGGGCCCGGTGGTGTGGCGCCAGTCTGGGGGCGTGGTCGAGGCCTCCGAACCAGCCCCCGGGTCGGGTGATGGCGCACCAGCAGCCCGCTGGCATGCGCAGATTTACGCCTGCTTTCCAAGGCGTAAATCTGCCAACAAAGGTAGGGGGGGTTTATATAGGGCCGGGGGGTGGGTTAGGTAGGGGAAGGGAGGGAAAGGTGAGGGGAGGCGGAAGTAAAGTTCCCTCCGAGGCCACTCCGAATTCGGAGGGAACAGGCAGCGCGGGCTGGGCTCGGCGCGCGCAGGTTGCACAAATGTGCACCCCCTTGCGCGCGCCGACCTTGGATTTTATAAGATACGCACGGCTATGCACGTATCTTATAAAATCCAGCGTACTTTTGTTCACACCTGGTGCGCGAACAAAAGTACAAAATTATAAAATCTACCCCTTTGTTGGCAGATTTACCCCTGCTAAAAGCAGATGTAAATCTGTGCGCGCCAGCTGGCTGCTGGTACGCCATCACCCGACCCAGGGGCTGGTCCGGAGGCCTTGACCACGCCCCTGGGCCGGCGCCATGCACCCAGGCCCGCCCCCGAAATGCCGCGTCACGCCCCCAAAACGCCGCATCATTTCGGGAATGCCCCCTCCCCGCCCTCTCCCCGCCCCTTTTACGAAGCCCCGGGACTTACACGCGTCCCGGGGCTCTGCGCGCGCCATCCGGATTTATGCGTGCAGGGTATTTAAATTCCGCCCCTATATATTACTGAGCATGAAACCATGTTGCATGCATATTTTTATGTGCACTGACCCCTGGACTCTTTTAAAACAGCCATTTCCATGTATAAAGTCCTAGAAACCAGGGGAACGACTGTTTCCCCACCAGTGCCCTGAAATCACCCCTTCCCTGCTGGGAAACGAGCAACAAAGCAGAAGGAGCAGGAACTGCAATGCTGTTACTTTATTGAAGAAGCGATACAAGGGACAGCAGAATCATAAGACGTCTCTACAGGATAAGATGCTTCGTGTGCCAGTGGAAATGGAAGAAAATCCCTTGTAGTGAACAGAAAACAGAAGATAGGTTTCAGCAGTCAGTAGTCACCACCTTTCAGATCTAATCGGATGATCCTAGGCACTTGTTGGGCCCCTCTAAAAGAGAGACTAAGATCAATAAATACAGAGCAGGTTCAGCCTGAGAGAGAAAAATACAAAATACTTCTGAATGGATCGCTTTGAGCAGTATTATCCAGCGAGATGCTCCCAGTGCATGATGGGGACCTACTATGTAGCTTATCATTTGCTCTGATTGCAGTATGGGAGCATCCGGATTACTTACTGGCTCTGACTGCATGATAGAAGCAGGTGATTGGCTGCTCTTGGGCTCTGACTGCACGGTAGAATCAACTGATTGGCTGCTCTTGCGCACTGATTGCATGGTAGAAGCAGCTGAACTTAAGACTCTGTCCAAGCATGGAACATTGTGCAAATGTCAATATACTGCATCCGTAAGAAATATAGATAGACATTCTTCCCACTGGTCTCCTGAGGCCGTGTCCACCTTCCTGAACTCCCATCAGTCTGCATCTACAGGGTCATCACTCTTCCAAGTAGTGTATGGCCACCAGCCTCTGCCTCCTCTTCCAATTCCTCTGTCTGTACCTTCTCCGGCAGTGCAAGCCTCTGCACAAGAGCTGCACCAACTGTGGGAACACACCAAACATCTTCTACAGTAAGCCGCCCTGAAATCCAAGAAGTTCTCAACCGAACTGAAGAAGCCCAAAATAAATCCACCGAATTGGCTATATTTTTCGAGAAGAAAATCAACAACTTACTTGCACCACTGACCACATCAAACAACCAGCCTCCTCCCAGGTACAACCCACCCCCATCTATCCAGAATCACTTACTTGAATCCTTCAAACTCACATCTTCCCTTGAAATTGAATCCATACTCAAGAACATGAAGCCTTCGTCCTGTCCATCTGATCACCTACCTACTAAACTCTTACTAACCATCCCAAACACCATAGCCAAGCCTCTGGCTGATATCATCAATTGCTCCCTTTCCCAAGGATCTGGTCCTGACTCCTTGAAGCTTGCTTCACTCAAGCCTCTGCTAAAGAAACCCAACCTGGATCCAGCTAACTCCGCAAACTTTTGTCCCATCGCCAATTTACCATTTGTCGCCAAACTAATGGAAAAATTAGTCAACAACCAACTCTCCGATTACCTAGACACCCACAGCATTCTCTACCCTTCCCAGTTCAGATTCTGGAAACTCTTAAACACAGAATCCCTCCTAATCTCTCTAACAGACACCATCCTAATGGGCCTAGATAAAGTCCAATCCTTTCTACTTGCTCTATTTGACATCTCAGCAGCTTTTGATACCGTGAACCATTCAATCCTCAAACAACTTTCAGACATCGGCATTTCTGGCACCACCCTCAACTGGTTTAAATCCTTCCTCAATAATAGGAACTACAAGGTCAGAATAAATAATAAAGAATCTCACCCCATATCTTCCTCTCACAGAGTACCTCAAGGTTCGTCTCTTTCCCCTACACTGTTCAATATTTATCTGCTACCTATATATGTCAGCTACTAGCAAGTCTTAACGTGACACACTTCATTTACGCTGGTGATGTGCAGATCTTGATCCCCCATCACTGATCCTATCTCCAAAACCCTAAATTTCTGGAACAGCTGCCTTCACTCCATCAACCTCCTCCTCTCTAGCCTCAACCTTGTCCTAAACACTTCTAAAATGGAGCTCCTCTTCATCTCTCCCAATGACTGCAACCCTTTCGTCAGCAACCCCTTCATACCATCAGTGAACCAGGTGAATGACCTCGGAGCTATTCTAGACACCCGAATGAACTTCAAAAAGTTCATAAACACCACTAAAGAATGCTTCCATAAGCTACATACTACCCCTAACTAATCAAGCTTGATATTTCACTTGGACGCAGCTCCATCACTGCTCTCTGCATTATGGTGGGGATAAAATGGAAATAGAACCAAAGGTTACTAGGACCCAAGAGAAACAGATAAGTATGAGAAAAAAAGAAGTGTGAGGCTTGCTGGGCAGACTGGATGGGCCGATTGGTCTTCTTCTGCCGTCATTTCTATGTTTCTATATGTTCCAAAACAGCTCAGACCCCTCCTACACCTGCATGACTACTGATCAGATCTTCAGGCCATAATGTTTTCAAAAATTGATTAATGTAACGCTTTACTCCTCGGCCTTCCAGCCTCTACAACAAAACCGTTACAGATGCTCCAAAATGCCGCAGCTACGATCCTAACCAATTCAAGGCGAAGAGACCATATCACACCTATCCTCAAAAATTTACACTGGCTTCCCATCAACTTTAGAATCTTGTTTAAAACCCTGACCATTATCCACAAAACCATCTACCATCAATCTACACTCCTACTCCAAATTCCGCTCAACCTTCACTCCTCTATGAGACCGATCAGAACAGCATATAAAGGATCTGTTCACGCTCCCCCTACTAAAGCCTCACTTCACCCTTCCATTCGGAAACGTGCGTTGTCCACTGCCGGACCATTTCAATGGAATTCTTTACCACCAGAGCTCCGCCAGGAACAATGCCCTTTCACCTTCAGAAAGAAACTAAAAACTTGGCTTTTTAACAAACCTTCCCTTGATTGGCCATTCCACAAATAAGGGATTTACATAAATCTACCTTCACAATTTTCAGTCAGAACTACTCTGTCCACTAATATATTCTCATTACTCTGGCTTTTCTCCTGCCCCTACCGGAAATAATGCAAGCGACCCTGCCAGTTTATCAGCCCCTGTTCCCCCCTCCCTCACCTCTTGGTATTTCCTTCCCTCCGCTCCCGACTCCTCCTCCCCTAGACTCAACAACTCTCCGCTTTTTTGTCGCCCGGTATTGATTCAATCACCCTGTGAAGAACTGTTTTGTTTGAGTGCCTACCAGGTCTCTCTCCTAGGTTCTATTATAAATTGCTTGTTGTTTACGATGTTGTAACGCTATGTTAATTTAATTTTCCTTTCCTTTGTTGTCCTGAATTTATCATCCTGTTTTTTGTAACTTTTTCATATATCGCTGGTTTTCCCTTGTTTTGCTGTAAACTGGTACGATAAGACATTGTCTTGAGTATCGGTATATTAAAAGATTTTAAATAAATAAAATAAATAAGTTCTACGATGCCCCTCCGTTGAACCCCAGTCAAGGTGTTGCTCAGCACTCTCTTTATTCGCTTAAAACTACCTTCAGCTCGATTCGCTCCCAGATACATCGGACCTTTCCCCTTACTTCGCCGGCTGGGCCCAATCACTTACAGCCTTCGTCTTCCCTCATCGCTCAAGATCCATAATGCCTTCCACATCTCAATTTTAAAGCCACTCATCCTATCTGAATTCTCCAAGAAACCTCCTGAGCCTCAGAGGAAGATATAACATATCAAGTTGAAGACATCTTGGACTTCAGGAAGCACGGAAGCGTTGGGAATATCTGATTCTGTGGGAAGGATTTGGTCCCGAAGAGAACTGCTGGGAGCCTGCAGTCAATATCCTTGACAAAGAGCTGATCACACAGTTCCTTGCTTCTCACCCAAGAAAGCCAAAATCCCCGGAAAGGGGCCCTAAGAAGGGGGGTACTCTTACACCCGTCAGTCACAGATGGCTGTAACTGCTCTTGCTCACCTCCTTCTGTTCAAACTCGACTCCGTTGGGAAGTCTTGCAGCTTCCGCCAGCTGTTGCCGACCTGCCTACCACTCCCAGGCCTCCCTGGACAGCATGGATGCTGCCGACTGCCATCTTGCCCTCAGAATCCCATAGGTACGCGCGTGTGAATGGGCCAGTCTTAACACGTCATGGTGGGAACCTCGGAGGCGTTCCCCTCTGGATGATGTCATCCCTCCATGATATTTAAGCCTACTAGCCCTGCCTACCTACGACTTGGCAAAGAGTTCCCTCATTGCTGATTCCGCCTCTCTCACAAGAAGGACCATTTGTTCCAGTTCCTGCTTCCTTGGCGTGAGACGTCCTGGGTACCCGCTTCTCGGGGGCCCTCTCTTCATCTTTGTCTATCCATTCCTTGGAGGGCCTAATGCCCTGGACTTCTGCCTGCCTCATTCCCCTGGGCTTCCCTGGAACCATCACTACTCCTGCCATGAGTACCCCGCTCTGCGGACAAATTACCATCTTTACTGAGGACCTCATTGGTGTACCCCATTCTGCAGACCATTACCGTTTTTACTGAGGACCCTCTTCGGTGTACACCACGCTGAGGACCATTACCATATCTACTGTAGACCCTCATTGGTGTACCCTGCTCTGCGGACCACTACCATCTCGTCTCTGCTGGAGAACCCTCATTGGTGCGCCCTGCTCTGCGGACCATTGCAGTACCATCTATCCTCCTTGGGAATTCCTCATGCCACACCTCGGTGTCTGTGGGACTTTACTCTTGCACCCTCCACTCTGCGGGTAGTGCTGCTCTACCTCTTTAATAAAGACTCTAGACTTGTACTGTGTCTGACATTATCTGAGACCTTGCCTCCCGATGGTGAGGCTCACGGGGCTCCTCCACGTGGGTGGTACCATCTAGGGATGTGCAGGCAAAATGTTTTGTTGCGTACGTGATACGTATTCGTGGAGGGTCAATTCCGTTTCATGTAGAAGTATGGAGAATTCAATAAGTTGTCGATCTGTAAATCGTTACTACTAAATTAACTACAACCCCCCACCCTCCTGACCCCCCCAACACTTACCAAAACTCCCTTGTGGTCCAGCGGGGAGTCAGGAAGCCATCACTGCACTCATTTGCCGGTTTCATCACGGCGCCGATAGCCTGTGTCACAGGGGCTACTGGTGCCATTGGTCAGTCCCTATCACATGGTCACCGGCGCCATCTTGTGCTCCTACCATGTGACAGGGGCTGACCAATGGCACCGGTAGCCCCTGTGACATAGTATGGGCAAAGGCTATCGGCGCCATTTTGAGTCCTGGCGTCGGACGGCAGGTCGCTCCAGGACCCCCGTTGGACCCACAGGGACTTTTGGCCAGCTTGGGGGGGGCCTCCTGACCCCCACAAGACTTGCCAAAAGTCCAGCGGGGGTCCAGAAGTGACCTCCTTTCATGCAGACCGTCTGATCCCAATACTCAAAATGGCGCCGATCGCCTTTGCCCTCACTATGACGGCGATCGGCGCCATTTTGAGTATTGGCATCGGACGGCGATTTTGAGTCTCAAAATGGCGCCGATCGCCGTCATAGTGAGGGCAAAGGCGATCGGCGCCATTTTGAGTATTGGGATCGGTCGGCGATTTTGAGTCTCAAAATGGCGCCGATCGCCATCATAGTGAGGGCAAAGGCGATCGGCACCATTTTGAGTATTGGGATCAGACGGCCGGCGTGAAAGGAGATCGCTCCCGGACCTCCGCTGGACTTTTGGCAAGTCTTGTGAGGGTCAGGAGGCCCCCAACAAGCTGGCCAAAAGTCCTTATGGGTCCAATGGGGGTCCCGGAGCGACCTGCCGTCCGAAGCCAGGACTCAAAATGGCGCCGATAGCCTTTGCCCTACTATGTCACAGGGGCTACCGGTGCCATTGGTCAGCCCCTGTCACATGGTAGGAGCACAAGATGGCACCGGTGACCATGTGATAGGGACTGACCAATGGCACCGGTAGCCCCTGTGACACAAGCTATCGGCGCCGTGATGAAACCGGCAAATGAGTGCAGCGATGGCTACCTGACTCCCCGCTGGACCACCAGGGAGTTTTGGTAAGTCTTGGGGGGGTCAGGAGGGTGGGGGGTTTAAATTTTTATTTAGGAGGCCGAATAAAACAGAAATCTGTTAAATACGTGGGGAGTCGCGATGCGTTTCGCCTCCCTACGTATTTAACAGATAGCAAAAAATAAGTTGCGGATTACAAATACGTGGAAAACGGATGCACACCTCTAGTACCATATGTCACCTCTGCCAGGGGCCACACACCCACAGATCCTAACATGTATTCAGTAACATCGCCGTGCTGCTGAATGTACATTGTAACTTAGCCAGATAATTTCTAATCAGTTAAATTTCTTGAAAGTCCACTTTTGAATAACCAACCCTTTAAACCTAAATGAATGCATTCAAACATAGCTAATTAGGTTTAAAGTTATCTGACAAAAGGTAGGCA
Source organism: Rhinatrema bivittatum (assembly GCF_901001135.1). NCBI lineage: Eukaryota > Metazoa > Chordata > Amphibia > Gymnophiona > Rhinatrematidae > Rhinatrema > Rhinatrema bivittatum. Next base: position 837,876,850 of record NC_042615.1, read on the forward strand.
GATAATTTTATTCATTGATATGCAGTGGGACATTAATCCTATTGAATTTACTGGTTAGCTTCTCTGACTAATTTTAGCAGGTTAAGTTATCCATTGTCAGAATATTTGAATATTGGTCTCTTCATTATCAAAACCATGATTATATTAATTAGGTGACTCAAACTAATTTTGGACTCTGAAAGGTGAATAACAGGAAATATTCAGGTATTTAACAATAGCACTAATAAAAAGGGCAGAGCAAATATTCAGAACAAAATGGTATTTGAGGTGGACAGGAAAGGCAGCTGTCATAGAAACTCCTCTAATGTCCTCCTCTCCACCCATAACCATGCCCAGTAATACTGCCTCCCAAATATATACCTGCTAAACATTATGGGGCGGATTTTAAAACGAGCGCGAATAGCCTACTTTTGTTTGTGCTCCAGGCACAAACAAAAGTACGCTGGATTTTAGTAGATACGCGCGGAGCCGTGCGTATCTACTAAAATCCTGGATCGGCGCGCGCAAGGCTATCGATTTCGTATAGCCGGCGCGCGCCGAGCCGCGCTGCCTACCCCCGTTCCCTCCAAGGCCGCTCCGAAATCGGAGCAGCCTCGGAGGGAACTTTCCTTTGCCCTCCCCTCACCTTCCCCTCCCTTCCCCTACCTAACCCACCCGCCCGGCCCTGTCTAAACCCCCCCCTTACCTTTGTCGGGGGATTTACGCCTCCCAGAGGGAGGCGTAAATCCCCGCGCGCGAGCGGGCCTCCTGCGCGCCGGGCCGCGAGCTGGGGGCGGGTACGGAGGGCGCAGCCACGCCCCTGGACCGCCCCGGGCCATAGCCATGCCCCCGTACCCGCCCCCAAAACGCTGCCGACACGCCCCCGAAACACCGCGACGACCGGGCCCGCCCCGACACGCCCCCGACACGCCCCCCTCGGAGAACCCCGGGACTTACGCGAGTCCCGGGGCTCTGCGCGCGCCGGGAGGCCTATGTAAAATAGGCTTCCCGGCGCGCAGGGCCCTGCTCGCGTAAATCCGCCCGGTTTTGGGCGGATTTACGCGAGCAGGGCTCTGAAAATCCGCCCCTATATCTGCAAACATCACTTTTCCTTGACTTGTCATTACCAGCACCACTAGGGAGATCGCCCATATGACATAGTGAAGGCAAAGGTAGCGCCGGCGCCATTTTGATTCCTAGCTCCCGACGTCACGCGTCCAGGAGGTCGCTCCCGGACCCCCGCTGGACTTTTGGCAAGTCTTGTGGGGGTCAGGAGGCCCCCCCCCCAAGCTGGCCAAAAGACCCTGGGGTTCCAGCGGGGGTCCGGGAGCCACCTCCTGGACGCGTGACGTCGGGAGCTAGGAATCAAAATGGCGCCGGCGCTACCTTTGCCCTGTCACATGATAAGGGCAAAGGGCCACCGGCGCCATTTCTCTTCACAGCAGCTGTGGCCAGAGAGCGGGACATCGCGCCGGGATCCTCCCACTGGACCCCAGGTCATTTAAAACATTTTGGGGGGGTTCGGGATGGTGGGGGTTTGTTTTAAAGGTTCGGGGTGGGTGTTAGGGTTTTTTTGGTGTGGCCAGAGAGCGGGACATCGCGCCGGGACCCTCCCACTGGACCCCAGGTCATTTAAAACATTTTTGGGGGGTTCGGGATGGTGGGGGTTTGTTTTAAAGGTTCGGGGTGGGTTTTAGGGGTTTTTTGGTGTGCCGGTTTTCCCGCCCTCCCCCGATTTACGATTTTTTTTTTTTTTTTAATTCTTTATTTATTGCTTTCAAATTATTACAATAAACATTAATACAAAGAAAGAAAAAAAATCATATTGACAGACATTAATTGTTAATAAATCATTCAGATTCAAATTAATACCATTCAGGAAAACATTTTATACATCCAATGTCTGTCTCAAATGATTATTTAAGGTAATATAAGTGGAATCCTTAAATTTGATGAACGGATCAAAGGAAAAAGAAATACATTCGTCTTAAGCATTTACATTTGGACCTATTACATTCCTTTTACCAGTCTATTTTCCTTCAAGGAGATCTTTTAAACTCTCTGGATCTATAAAGGAATATTTCTTACCCTCAAGTCTCACAATACATTTACATGGGTATTTTAAGCTAAAATACCCCCCTTTATCTAGCACCGTCTTCCTGTATTGTAAAAAATTCTTTCTACGAATCTGTGTGGACCTGGTGAGATCAGGATAAATCCATATTTTTTGGCCATAGAAATTTTCTGCTCTATTACGAAAAAAAGTCTCATAATATTTTCTCTATCTGTGGAGAAGGCAAGTTGAACCAAAAGTGTTCTCCTTGATCTCACTTCCAACTCATCTTGTGACTTCTGAAGCAAATCAGATAAATCAATTGAGTCCCCCCCCCCCCCCCCCCCCCCCCCCCCCGCCTACTTTCTCTTTAAACTCATCTGGTTTTCCCATCTCCATTTCTATCTTTTTGTCTCCCAGGTAAAAAGCTTTAACAATTGATTATATTGTATACTAATCTGTTTGGTTTCTTGATATTAGATTGTTGTAAGATTCAAAAAGCCACAAAAAAAAAAAAGAAAAAAATTCCCAGTATCCCTCTAATTGTATAGCTGTCATATAATCTGTTCCAAATTGGGATATAAGTGCTGTGGGATCTTTTACTAGCTAAAGGACAAGAAAGTGTCTTGCCCTACCCAGCTTGACCTAGGTATAAACTGTTTAACTCCCTCCCACCCTCCCACCCTACCCCTCTGCCCACCCACCCCTAGGTTTGTATTTCTAATGTAGTCATCCTAACTTCATAATAGGCAACCAGATAAATTAGTAATTGATTATTCCTTAGGTGCACCAATCAAATAACTTACCTAAATGAGTACTATTCAATGCAACTGCTGTGGAGCCTTTATATTGAGGGTAATCATATGGAAACTTAAGGCTTGCCCCTTTTGTTCAAAACTCTCTACCTTGGAAAAGGAGCTGGATGACTTTAAAGCTGAATTAGCTTCAATAAAGAGAGTCTCAGCCACGGTACATTATTCAGGAAATAATTTCCACTTACCACTGAATAACCAAAACTCAAGAAAAAAGAGATTTACCGTGGGCTCAGGTAGGATAAGACCTGTAACCCACAGACACCCATTATTGAAAGCTGTGCAACCCACAACTCTATCCCACCACTCACACAGGCCATTAAGGAACTTAAAAAGTATTTCAGTGGGCTCTGGTAGAATAAGACCTGTGTTCCGTAGACACACACTGTATCAAGTGCAACAAGTACAAAATGCCTTCTCTGTATTAAATTCTGAAGAAGTCCTTGAGAAAAAGATTGAAATGTTATCGGAAAAGAGAGAAAAAACCCAATGCATACAGAAATTCCAAATCAGAAACCAAAGGAAAAAGCTCACAGTGATGGATGACTCTGTCATCAGAGGCATTAATATCTTCCCTTGCACAAATGCAAAGAGAAAAGTGGATAACAAAACTCAACTAAATAGGTCACAAAAGGAGTCCAGGAACAGCAGTAACCTGAGCAAAGAAAGCTGGAAAGCTATGAGCACAAATGCTCGTAGTTTGGGTAATAAAATCCCAGATCTGCAAGCCCTAATGGTGGAGGCGGACTTGGACGTTGTTGCTGTCACGGAAACATGGTTTACGGAATATCATAACTGGGATACGGCAATACCAGGCTATAACTTGTTAAGGAAGGACAGAGAGGACAGGAAAGGGGGAGGAGTGGCTCTATATGTCAGAAACAATATCCAAGCATCTGAGCTGCAAGGAAGATGGGGCAAAGAAGAAGCACTATGGGCCGACTTAAAAAAAGATGGGGCATCCATTTTTATTGGAGTGGTTTACAGGCCTCCAAACCAAAAGGAAGAGCTGGACAGAGATCTGATTGAAGACATCCACAGGATAGCAAAGAAAGGAGAAGTGGTGATCGTTGGAGACTTTAATATGCCAGATGTAAACTGGAGAATCCCATCTGCAGAATCTAATAATAGTAGAGAAATAGTAGATGCCCTGCAATTAGCTTTGTTCAAACAAATGGTAATGGAACCCACGAGAGAAGGAGCTATACTCGACTTAGTGCTCACTAATGGAGATAATGTCTCAGACGTCCAGGTGGGTGCCCACCTCAGCACCAGTGACCATCAAACAGTATGGTTTAATATCACAAAAAGGACACGGAAAAGAAGCACAAAAACCCAAGTTTTGATGTTCAAAAACACAGACTTTGATGAAATGGGGAAGTACCTGGAGGAAGAACTAAAAGGCTGGGAAAACGAGAGAGATGTGGATCAACAGTGGACCAATCTAAAAGGAGCAATCACCAAGGCAACTAATCTATATGTTAGAAAAGTAAAGAAAAGCAAAAGAAAAATGAAACCTATCTGGTTCTCAAAGGAGGTGGCTGACAAAATAAAGGCTAAAAGAACAGCGTTCAAGAAATATAAAAGATCCCAAAAGCAGGAACACAAAGAAGAATATCTGGTAGAACTGAGGGAGACGAAGAAATTAATCAAGATGGCAAAAAGTCAAGCGGAAGAGAGGATTGCCAAAGAGGTAAAGAGTGGTAACAAAACATTTTTCAGATACATCAGTGAAAAGAGAAAAGTTCAAAGTGGTATAGTGAAATTGAAAGGTGGAAAGGATCAATGTGTGGAGAGAGACGAAGAAATGGCAGAAATATTAAATGAATACTTCAGTTCTGTGTTCACTAAAGAGGATCCTGGAGAAGGACCGACACTAGTTAACAAGAAACTGGAGGGGAATGGAGTAGATGTAACTCCATTTACAGTAGAAAATGTATGGGAAGAGCTGGTGAAACTGAAAGTGGACAAAGCCATGGGGCCTGATGAAGTTCATCCCAGAATAATGAGGGAGCTCAGAGATGTGCTGGCGGGTCCGCTGTGTGACCTATTCAATAGATCCCTAGAAACGGGAGTGGTGCCGAATGATTGGAGGAGAGCAGTGGTGGTCCCGCTTCACAAGAGTGGGAACAGAGAAGAGGCTGGTAACTACAGACCTGTTAGCCTGACTTCAGTGGTGGGAAAAGTAATGGAGTCACTGTTGAAAGAGAGAATAGTGAACTATCTACAGTCGGGAGAATTGCTGGACCAGAGGCAGCATGGATTCACCATTGGAAGATCCTGTCAGACAAATCTGATTGACTTTTTTGACTGGGTAACCAAGGAATTGGATCGAGGAAGAGCACTCGATGTCATCTACTTGGATTTCAGCAAAGCTTTTGACACTGTCCCGCACAGGAGACTGGTGAATAAAATGAGAAGCTTAGGAGTGAGTGCCGAGGTGGTGGCCTGGATTGCAAACTGGTTGACGGACAGAAGACAATGTGTGATGGTAAATGGAACTCTCTCTGAAGAGAGAGCGGTTTTAAGCGGTGTACCGCAGGGATCGGTGTTGGGACCGGTCCTTTTCAATATCTTTGTGAGCGACATTGCGGAAGGGATAGAAGGTAAGGTATGTCTTTTTGCGGATGACACTAAGATCTGCAACAGAGTGGACACGCCGGAAGGAGTGGAGAGAATGAGACGGGATTTAAGGAAGATGGAAGAGTGGTCGAAGACATGGCAGCTGACATTCAATGCCAAGAAGTGCAAAGTCATGCATATGGGGAGTGGAAATCCGAATGAACTGTATTCGATGGGGGGAGAAAGGCTGATGTGCACGGAGCAGGAGAGAGACCTTGGGGTGATGGTGTCTAATGATCTGAAGTCGGCGAAACAATGTGACAAGGCTATAGCTAAAGCCAGAAGAATGCTGGGCTGCATAGAGAGAGGAATATCGAGTAAGAAAAGGGAAGTGATTATCCCCTTGTACAGGTCCTTGGTGAGACCTCACCTGGAGAATTGTGTTCAGTTCTGGAGACCGTATCTCCGAAGAGACAGAGACAAGATGGAGGCGGTCCAGAGAAGGGTGACCAAAAAGGTGGAAGGTCTTCATCAAATGACTTATGAGGAGAGATTGAAGAATCTAAATATGTACACCCTGGAGGAAAGGAGGAGCAGAGGTGATATGATACAGACTTTCAGATACTTGAAAGGTTTTAATGATCCAAAGACAACGACAAACCTTTTTCATAGGAAAAAAATCAGCAGAACCAGGGGTCACGATTTGAAGCTCCAGGGAGGAAGATTCAGAACCAATGTCAGGAAGTATTTCTTCACGGAGAGGGTGGTGGATGCCTGGAATGCCCTTCCGAAGGAAGTGGTGAAGACCAGAACTGTGAAGGACTTCAAAGGGGCGTGGGATAAACACTGTGGATCCATAAAATCAAGAGGCCGTCAATAAAGAGTGGGTGGCTAGCCAGAATGACGGCTACTGCCTGGAGACAATACCCTTATTCAATAAACATACACATGGTTACTGTGACTCCAACATCACTCTAAGCTACAACAGCAAGAGGATATGAGGAAAAAAGGATTCGCACTCACAAAGAGGGGAGTAGCTGGCTTGTTACGGCGGTTACTACCCCAAACCAAATAAGCCTGATACTTCTCTTTCAATGCATATCCAGCATAGCTCTCTGCTTCAACGGCAGGGGAGAAGAAAAACTGATACTTCACGCATATCCAGCATAGCTCCCTGCTTCAACAGCAGGGGAGAAGAAAAACTGATACTTCACGCATATCCAGCATGGCTCTCTGCTTCAACAGCAGGGGAGAAGAAAAACTGATACTTCACGCATATCCAGCATAGCTCTCTGCTTCAACGGCAGGGGAGAAGAAAAACTGATACTTCACGCATATCCAGCATAGCTCTCTGCTTCAACGGCAGGGGAGAAGAAAAACTGATACTTCACGCATATCCAGCATAGCTCTCTGCTTCAACAGCAGGGGAGAAGAAAAAAGGATTCGCACTCACAAAGCGGGGAGTAGCTGGCTTGTTACGGCGGTTACTACCCCAAACCAAATAAGCCTGATACTTCACTTTCAATGCATATCCTGCTTCAACCGCAGGGGAGAAGAAAAACTGATACTTCACGCATATCCAGCATGGCTCTCTGCTTCAACGGCAGGGGAGATGAAAAACTGATACTACAAGCATATCCAGCATAGCTCCCTGCTTCAACGGCAGGGGAGAAGAAAAACAACCAATAAGGGCTGAATGGCACGGTCTGGGTAAAGCAGATGGGCATGGGTGTAGCTTGCTTATTGCGGCGGTTACTTCCCCTACTTCCCCTACTACGCATAACTAATCAAGCTTGATGTTTCACTTGGTTGCAGCTCCATCACTGCTCTCTACATTAATGGTGGGGGTGGAAGGGAAATAGAACCAAAGAGCTAAGAGAAACAGATAAGTATGAGAAAAAAATGTGAAGCTTGCTGGGCAGACTGGATGGGCCATTTGGTCTTCTTCTGCCGTCATATCTATGTTTCTATCTATGTTTCTATGTTTCTATGTTTAATTACTGGTAGTACTTTTTCAGACATCTTTAATATTTGCATTAGATAGTTTCTAAATAACTCTGATGGATCCATTTTCTTAATTAATGGAAAATTATTCACCCTCAAATTTAAAGATCTTACTGTGTTCTCTAGGTTTTCTATTTTCTTATTCACCTCATCTTCTATTTTTATTTGATGGACTTGAATTTTCTCAACCTGTAGGACTCGAGTTTCTAATTCATTTATATTCCCTCTTTGCTTCACTATTTCGTTGGTATTGGTTACAAGTGAGTTAGAGGTTTTTAAAACAACCTCTGTTAAATTATTTATTGATACATCCAATTTAGCCATATAGTTCCACAGAGATTCCAGTGTAATATTTGCAGGTTTCTTTGGTATAGCATCTCTTTTTATAATTATACTTATATTTTCCTGGTCTCTCGTTTCCATCTCAGGAGTTTTTGGGGTGCTTGCATCTTGTGGCAAAATACTAAGAGTACCCGTTAAATCCAGTTGTTTCCTTTCCAATTGCTGTATTTGTTCTACTTTCCCTTGAGGATTTTCTAAATTCCCTCGGAGATCCAGAGAGGATATGATCTCCTCTTGTGGGCCACCTGGGTTCCCTGGGGTTCCCCCCATTTCTTTCCCAGGGGGCATTGGTGGAGCTGGAGCACCCGGGCTAAGAGATGTTTCTAAGGCTAGAGGAGATTCGCTCCGTTCTAGCGTTCCTCCTGCAGCAGCCTGTTCACACGGGTTTTTTTGAAGGTCCCACCAGTCTAATACAGTTTTTTGACCACTTTCTTGAGGAGCCACATCACTGGAAGGCCTCAGCTTTGCCTTCCATTTCGTGTGTGGCATGACAAGGAAATTCAAAACTGCAAAGGACCTAAAACACGTATCAGATGGTTAAATGCTATATAATAATACGGTTTCCACTTGTGGAGGCTTCAGAAGAAAAGCTTTTATTTCCTACCTGAATTAGCTTTCAGTCATACCGACCAGTCTGTTCGTTTAACTCTATATCGGCAATTCCCGGCGATTCCCGTCGAAGCCCGTCAAAGCCCTGCTTTGACGCGCGCCCCTTGAGCGCGCGCAGCTTAAGCAGCGCGCCGGCGTCGACTGCGCGCCGCAAACGCTGTATCTTTTTAAGTCGCTTCCTGGTTCCGCCTCTCCTCGATAGCCAATAGGAAGCAGCGTTTTCCAGTGATGTTCCGTTGGGGCCAATCAGATCACCCCCGGGTTCAGCTGGTCAGAGGAAATTCAATTAAACGAGAGGAGGGAAGCCTCAGGTAGGAAAAAGCCAGGTCTCTTCTGTCTGCCTCAAACCTTTGGGTAAACGCTGTAGCTTTTCAAGTCGCTTCCTGGTTCCGCCTCTCCTCGATAGCCAATAGGAAGCAGCGTTTTCGAGTGATGTTCCGTTGGGGCCAATCAGATCACCCCCGGGTTCAGCTGGTCAGAGGAAATTCAATTAAACGAGAGGAGGGAAGCCTCAGGTAGGAAAAATCCAGGTCTCTTCTGTCTGCCTCAAACCTTTGGGTAAACGCTGTAGCTTTTCAAGTCGCTTCCTGGTTCCGCCTCTCCTCGATAGCCAATAGGAAGCAGCGTTTTCGAGTGATGTTCCGTTGGGGCCAATCAGATCACCCCCGGGTTCAGCTGGTCAGAGGAAATTCAATTAAACGAGAGGAGGGAAGCCTCAGGTAGGAAAAATCCAGGTCTCTTCTGTCTGCCTCAAACCTTTGGGTAAACGCTGTAGCTTTTCAAGTCGCTTCCTGGTTCCGCCTCTCCTCGATAGCCAATAGGAAGCAGCGTTTTCGAGTGATGTTCCGTTGGGGCCAATCAGATCACCCCCGGGTTCAGCTGGTCAGAGGAAATTCAATTAAACGAGAGGAGGGAAGCCTCAGGTAGGAAAAAGCCAGGTCTCTTCTGTCTGCCTCAAACCTTTGGGTAAACGCTGTAGCTTTTCAAGTCGCTTCCTGGTTCCGCCTCTCCTCGATAGCCAATAGGAAGCAGCGTTTTCGAGTGATGTTCCGTTGGGGCCAATCAGATCACCCCCGGGTTCAGCTGGTCAGAGGAAATTCAATTAAACGAGAGGAGGGAAGCCTCAGGTAGGAAAAAGCCAGGTCTCTTCTGTCTGCCTCCCGATTTACGATTTTTAACGATCTCAAAACAAAACAAAACACGACGATCCGATTTCCCTCCCCCCCAGCCAAAATCGATCGTTAAGATGATCGATCACATGATTCACACCTTCCTTCTTGTACTCCATTAAATCTGAGAGATATATGAACGTTACTGTAATGTCTCCTTCTTCCTTTAACTTTCAGTGAGTTCACTCTGAGTGCCTGAAGCCTCTCCATGTTGGGAATCTGTTACGTTTTGCTACTCCCATTTGACACCAGTGTGTGTCAACATCACGTTACTCCCACAGCCGCACAGCTCTCTTGGCTCCCTGTGGAAGTGATGTTGACATGTATACTATTATTTTTATTCCTAAGGTAAATATGAAAGCAAAGCTGGAACAAACCATGATGTGAATGAAAGCTTGATGTGCAGTACATCTCTGATCAGAAGCATCACGCTCAGTGCATTTAGACTGGACGGCTCCATGGAACAGTACAAAATATCTTTCCTTGTAAATAATGAAACAGTGAGCAATTCCTGTACTTACAAGGAAAGACCATCTTTCTTAGAACTGTACATAAGAACATAAGAACATAAGAAATTGCCATGCTGGGTCAGACCAAGGGTCCATGAAGCCCTGCATCCTGTTTCCAACAGTGGCCAATCCAGGCCATAAGAATCTGGCAATTACCCAGACACTAAGAAGATCCCATGCTTCTGATGCAATTAATAGCAGTGGCTATTCCCTAAGTATAATTGATTAATAGCCGTTAATGGTCTTCTCCTCCAAGAACTTATCCATACCTTTTTTTAACCCAGCTACACTAACTGCACTAACCACATCCTCTGGCAACAAATTCCAGAGCTTTATTGTGCATTGAGTGAAAAAGAATTTTCTCCAATTAATCTTAAATGTGCTACTTGCTAACTTCATGAAATGCCCCCTAGTTCTTCTATTATTCTAAAGTGTAAATAACTGATTCACATCTACCCGTTCTAGACCTCTCATGATCTTAAACACTTCTATCATATCCCCCCTCAGCCGTCTCTTCTCCAAGCTGAACAGCCCTAACCTCTTCAGTCTTTCCTCATAGGGAAGCTGTTCCATCCCTTTATCATTTTGGTTGCCCTTCTCTGTACCTTCAAGAAAGCAAAGACGAAGGCGATCTATGATAGCCGTCAGGAAAACAAAAACAAAATAGATGCCTCAGTCTTATTTCAATATTTATTAAAAGAGAGCATCCTCTGAACACATCTCTCTTTTAATAAATATTGGAATAAGACTGAGGCATCTATTTTCTTTTTGTTTTCCTTCTCTGTACCTTCTCCATTGCAACTATATCTTTTTTGAGATGCGGCGACCAGAATTGTACACAGAATTCAAGGTGTACACATATCTAATGAGGATTCATGTTATAATCAGTCCTAAAAAGTCTCTGTCCCAATGTTTTGATAAAGTTTAACTTCTGCGGTTAAAATAACCAAGGCCAAATACTAAGCTCAATGCTGCTCACTTATAGAGATAAAAAACTGTTATTACTTGTGTTATTACTTGGGAGATGACCACGCCGACGGGGAGGAGCCTCGTGAGGAGCCACAGCACTGGGATAGACTCTAAACACAAAACACCGGAATAATTCTTTATTTATACAGCTTGAAGTAGCCACCAGGTTGCAGTGGTGAGTTGTAGTCTCAGGGATCTCGGCCGAGGGAGCCCTTTTCTCCCAGATGACGTCAGGAGGTTCCGCAGCAGGTACTTTGGATGAGACAGATGAGAGGTTAAAGTACTCACTCAGTGTTAGCTGTTATGGATGTGATTCCACCAGATGGTAGCAGTAGGTACAGGCGCTAAGGCAGGGAGAGCAGGCCCTCGAGGAGCAAGTGCATGATCCCTGAATGGCACCTGAAATAGAACAGAGGGCCCCCGAGAAGCGGGTACCCAAGTTAGCAGTCAAACCCCAAAAGGCAAAAGGAAAGCTTCCCGCAGGCAGCAGAGAAGCGGCAGAGTAGCACAGACAGGAACAGTTAAGCCTTTCAAGTCTTAGTTCGAGTCATTGCCAACTCAATGAGCTAGCAATCTTGAGCAGTAGATATACCTGGAGTGGCGTGACGTCAGATGAGGGAACGCCCTCGAGGTTCACGCCCTTGGGCGTACTTAGACATGGGTTGCACACACGAGTGCACCCTAGCAGGTAACTGGGAGGAGCAATGGCGTACTCTTGCACCATAGCCATTCCGGGGACTCCAGAGGATTTGGCTTGATGATGCTGCGGTAGCCATCTTGCCCAAGTAAGCGGGAGGACCTGAGATAGGGGTGCAACAAGCGGGGCGAAGCTGTCGAAGACCGGATGCAACAAAAACCAGCACTGTCCATTTTTTCATGTAATCTACATCCGGGGAAATCTTCATTAGAAGATCAAAACTTAATCACTACAGGCATCCCTGCTATGTCTTCCTTCACGATCTCTTTCTCTGCAATAAGCAGAAGAGAATACGTCAGACATTTAATCACCAAAGATTCAGTGACACATATATCCGGAAGAGGGTTTTAAACCAATAGTATGACACTAATGTCTGTAAGTTTGTATAAGATCCAACCAACTCCCCCCAATTAGACAAATAGGATAAGCCAAGATACTATTTTGCCTCATGCTGTAGTTACACTACGCTATTCTAATGATCAAAATCACAGAAGATATAGAAATACATGGTTTAATGGAACACAACCAGCATGGGGAGTCTTGCCTCACAAATATGCTACAGTTTATTGAAGGGGTTAATAAACATGTTTTTGTGTACTGTGTACTGTGTACTGTGCTGTGCTATGCTGTGTTATAACCCACTATACTATTATCTGCATTTTCTGTATCACATATCTGGTCTCTATGAAAAGTTATATCCTAGTTGGCACTGTACAACCTGCTTTGTCATTAGTCAGTACTTTCCAACTTGCTGCTTATCTATTGAATCTACCCTATATAACATACTTTTTGAATAACCTATAATTTCTAAGTGTTTAGTTTGGCCCAACCTTTCAGTCAATAATGCCTCCTTTAATCTGTGACTGCTCTTTATCCTACCAAATCGGACACCACTCAAAAAATCCGCCCTTAAGTTTCTCTCAGACCACACAATACAAGACCACACACAACAAAAGAAGGCTTATCATGATCCCCACTTTCACCCGCAAACAAGCCATCAGTCTCTCACTCATTTCCATCATTTTGCTCAATGCCCAATCCCTTCAGAAGAAAACCCATCTCCTACATGACATTCTCACCGACTCAAAGCCAGAAATATGTGCTGTTACTGAAACCTGGTTTAAACAACATGATACACCCCTCATCAACCAACTGCCCACTGACAACTACGACATTTTCTCAATCCCACGTAAAAAGAAGAGAGGAGGTGGCCTACTCTTAGCTGTAAAAAAGGAGCTCCAACTTCTATCCCAGAAGTGCGATCTCCCAAAACAGTACGAAGTAGGTCTTTTCAAATCTAAATCACTTCAAATCTGTCTTATTTACACCCCCCCTGGACTACTAGAGAAAGATTCATCCCCCCTTATTGAATTCTTTGCAAACTCCCTTTCTAATGACATACCCACGATTCTCCTTGGAGACTTCAACTTACACGTGGATGCCCGCCCTCAATCCCCGGCCTGTGAAGCCTTCATTTCCTCCCTCGAAGCTATGGGTTTCTATCAAATTGTTCAATCCCCTACACACAAAGCTGGCCACACCCTAGATCTGATTTTCATCAACTCACCTATCAACATAAGCAATTCCCCCTCAAGCCTGGCAGTACCCTGGTCTGACCATTCCTTGATTCTTACTAAACTCACTCTCCCGCAAGCCTCACCCACATTACCTGCCCAGCCCATATCTTTTAGATACCGTAAAACCTGTAATGTGGAAACTATTACACAAGCATGCTCTGACTTAGACAGTCAAATTGACCTCTCCTCCCCAGATAACGCCTTCTCCTCTTGGGTTAACATCACACAGAACATTGCAAACAAGCATTGCCCTATTACAAATAAAACACTCAACCCTAACCATAGAAACAGAAAACCATGGTACACACATGATCTCAAAATGCTTAAAACCCAGCTTAGAGCTGCCGAGAGGTGCTGGCGCAAACACCTCTCCCCTGCAGCCAAGACCACCTATTACCAACGCATGCACGAATACAGAAATGCCATCCTCCATACTAAACGCGATTATTATGCTAGAAAAATACACGGTCTCCAACACAACCCCAAGGCCCTCTTTACTATGGTTGCGGACCTTACCACTCCCGCCCACAACCAGCAACCAGCAACCACCCACAAGAACCGATGCAACGACTTAGCGCACTTCTTCAGAGATAAAGTTGCATCCATCACGGCACACTTCTCACACAATGACAACAATGTTCCTCTACCCAGTATCAGCTCTGCAGCAAATCTCTCCGTTTTCGACTCAACTTCCTCATTAGAAGTTGAGAACATCCTAAGAAAGATGAAACCCTCATCTCATCCCTCTGAAACTATCCCCTCTAAGCTTCTCCTATCTATACCCAAAGTTATTGCCAAACCCCTATCCAACATTTTCAACTGCTCCCTAGAGCAAGGCACAGTTCCTAATTTCCTCAAACAAGCAGTAGTAAAACCGCTCCTCAAAAAACCTAATCTTGATCCTGCCACACTGTCCAACTACAGACCAGTCTCCAACCTGCCCCTACTCGCCAAAATTCTTGAAAAACTAGTTAACTCTCGCCTCTCTCTCCACCTTGAACAACATAACATTCTACCACCTACCCAACATGGTTTCAGGAAGCATTTAAGTACCGAAACCCTGCTACTCTCCCTCTCTGACACTCTTATCAGAGGAACTGACTCAGGATCCTCCTATCTGATTGCCATGCTAGACATTTCTGCTGCGTTTGACACTGTCAACCACTCTATCCTCCTCAACATCCTCAGTAGCATTGGGATTTCTGGAATCGCACTATCCTGGATACAATCCTATCTCCAAAATCGCTTCTTCACTGTCCTAGTGGATAACAATGAATCTGAACCCATTAGTCTCCCCCAAGGTGTTCCCCAGGGCTCCTCCCTCTCCTCCACTCTCTTTAATATCTACATGCTTCCCCTTACCACCCTCCTCTCAAAACTTCACATCAAGCACTTCATCTATGCAGATGATGTGCAAATTCTCTTCCCCTTTTCTGACTCCCTTCAAACTGCCCTACAAAACTGGGAATCATGCCTCTCAGCCATTAACCAACTCTTCACAGACATGCACTTGGCACTAAATCCCAACAAAACTGAACTTCTAATCATCTCTAATAAGCACCCGCTCCCAGCTATCCCACCCTCTCACGCATCTACATCTTTCTCTGCACACACTCGCAACCTAGGTGTACTCATTGATAACCATCTCACTTTCAAACCATTCATTAACTCTATCATAAAGGACTGCTACTTTAAGCTTCAAACGATAAAAAAAACTTAGACCATTACTTCACTTTTCCGACTTTCGCACAGTTCTTCAGTCTATTATCCTGTCTAAAATAGACTACTGCAACGCACTCCTCCTTGGCATCCCCTCAACGCACACTAAACCTTTACAACTTTTGCAAAACGCCGCAGCTCGTATTTTGACTAACTCTAGAAAAAGAGACCACATTACCCCCACACTTATCGAGCTACACTGGCTCCCAATACCCTCCCGAATACTCTACAAAGCACTCTCCCTCATCCATAAAAGTCTGTTGAATGATAACCTTAATTGGATCAACCCCCCTCTCCTCCCCCGCACATCGAATAGACCTACTCGCCCAGCCCTTCAAGGATCCCTCTGTAAACAATCTATCAAATCTATCAAACTCTCCTCTACCATGAGCAGAGCATTTTCCCTAGCTGGCCCCACTATATGGAACTCCTTACCGCCTGAACTCTGCATTGAGACCTCTACTCCTAAATTCAAAAAGAACCTCAAAACCTGGCTGTTTCTTCAAGCTTACCCACTTTCCCCCCATCCCACGCAGAAACATCACCAACAACAGGCGTGTAACAAGTCAAGTAACTGACCAGGAATGCCTTATCGATGTATGACTAAGAATGCCTGCTGATTTTGTACTCACCTATTTTTGTATATAGTTGATTGTATCCATTTAATGTTTGGAATACTGCATCGCCTAACCAGTATTTTACCCCCCCCCCCCCTGTTTAATGTATTCTTATGGTTACATGTAAGGGCCCCCGCCCGAAAGTTATTTATATTCTGCTGTTATATGTAAGGGCTCTGCCCAAAAGCTTTTGTTCTTTGTGAACCGATGCGATGTGCATACGAACATCGGTATATAAGAGACTTTAAATAAATAAATAAATAAATAAATGTGGATAAAGGTGAACTGGTAGATGTAGTCTATTTGGATTTTCAGAAAGCATTTGACAAATTCCCTCATATGATGTCCATGCTTATTGCAAATTGCTTCAATCTTATATTTGGTTTATAACTGAATAAAATAAATAGGCGACCTGCTACCAATTATGCCTGCAAACATATCAGAAGCCTGCTGCTACTCCTTGCTGTTCAGTCTTGCCACCTCTCCCACGGAGCACAAAAGAGTTAGAGCTCCAAATTGGTTTTGCTACCTCCTCCTTTGACCCTGTACCATGGGCATGTGAGTTTCCACACCTGAAAAAGAAAAACAAACATAACACTCCCCTATTTCTTTAACCTGCATCTCCCTTCTGCAGGCCATTGCACACGGTATCTGTCCTAAGTCTGCTTGAATTCTGCTCTGTCATGGTTTTCTAATTATCAATCCTACTATTAGGTTTTGTGATGTATTCACTTCCCTCTGAATAAAGAGTTATTTCTTGATGTTTTCTGAAAGCCTCTCTCCCTTCAAACTTAGCATCCTGGTGCTTCATTTGTGAGTTCCGTTTTCTCTTGAAAAAACTTCCTTCCTGTATTCATTTAACCTGAGAGATACGTGAACGTTACTGTAATGTCTCCTTTTTGCTTTAACTTTTAGTGAATACACTCTGAGTCCCTTAAGCTTCTCCATGTGAGAATCTGTTGCATTTTGTGACTCCAATTTGATGGTGGTGAGAGTCAAGGCCAGGACATTACCACAGCCTCACAGCTCACTTTACTTCCTATGGAAGTTGACATGGATACTAATATTTTTATTCCTAAAGCAATCATGTAAGCAAAGCTGGAATACACCAGGATGTGAATGAAAGCATGAAGTGTATTACATCTCTGATCAGAAGCAGGGAACGCTCAGTGAATTTAGTCTGGACAGCTCCATGGAACAGTACAAAATATCCTTTCCTTGTAAATAATGAAACTGTGAGCACCTCCTGTACTTACAGAGAAGGATCATCGTTCTTAGAACCGTGCACTTATATCTAATGATGATTCATGCTATAATCGTCAGTCCTAAAATGTCTCTGTCCCAATTTTTTACTAATGCTTTGCTTATGCAGTTAAAATCCAATGGCTAAGAATTAATCTCAGGGCTGCCCACCTGCAGAGATAAAAACCAGCACTGTCCATTTTTTCATGTAATCTACATCAGGGGAAATCTTCATTACCCACCCACCCCTGGGGTTGTTTTTCTGATATAGGCTGCCTGAATACATATTTGATAATTAGATAATTTAGAAATTTGGTCATTCTTCAGGTGTTATCCATCAAATAATCTACCAAAATGAGGTCTATCCAGTGTAACTATTGAGGAGCCTTTATTTTGAGGGAAATCATCTGGAAACGTAGGGCTTGCTGCATTTGTTTAGAACTCTCTGCCCTCAAAAAGGAGCTGGATAAAGCTAAAGTAGAATTACCTGCAATAAAGAAAGTTTCACCCACTTCACAGAATTCCAAAATTAATTCTTCAATACCGCAAAAAAAAAAAAAAAAAAAAAAAGGAAAAAGGTTTACAGTAACATAGAAACATAGAAATGACGGCAGAAGAAGACCAAACGGCCCATCCAGTCTGCCCAGCAAGCTTCACACATTTTTTCTCTCATACTTATCTGTTTCTCTTAGCTCTTGGTTCTATTTCCCTTCCACCCCCACCTTTAATGTAGAGAGCAGTGATGGAGCTGCATCCAAGTGAAACATCTAGCTTGATTAGTTAGGGGTAGTAGGGGTAGTAACCGCCGCAATAAGCAAGCTACACCCATGCTTATTTGTTTTACCCAGACTATGTTATACAGTCCTTATTGGTTGTTTTTCTTCTCCCCTGCTGTTGAAGCAGGGAGCCATGCTGGATATGCATCAAAAGTGAAGTATCAGACACATTTGGTTTGGGGTAGTAACCGCCGTAACAAGCCAGCTACTCCCCGCTTTGTGAGTGCAAATCATTTTTTCTTCTCCCCTGCCGTTGGAGCAGAGAGCTATGCTGTATATGCATTGAAAGTGAAGTATCAGGCTTATTTGGTTTGGGGTAGTAACCGCCGTAACAAGCCAGCTACTCCCCTCTTTGTGAGTGCGAACCCTTTTTTCCACATTTCCTCTTGCTGTTGAAGCTTAGAGTGATGTTGGAGTCACAGTAAGCATGTGTATGTTTATTTAATAAGGGTATTGTCTCCAGGCAGTAGCCATCATTCTGGCGAGTCACCCACTCTTCAGTAGATTCAGGTAGGATAAGACCTGTGACCCACAGACACCCATTCTACACAATTGTGCAGCCCACATGTCTCCCCCTCCCCCCCCCCCCCACACCCACACACATACACATGTACACAGGGCGACAAGGCACCCAAAAATCAACAGGATTATGGTGGGCTCTGGTAGAGTAAGACCAGTGATGCAGAAACACACTCTCTCAAGCGATACAAGTACAAAACACCTTATCTGTATCCAATAAGTATAAAGCTCTGGTGAAAGAGATTGACGTGGTATCTGAAAAGAAAGAAGAAACCCAATGCATACAGAAATTCCAAAATACAATCAATAACCAAAGGAAAAAAGCTCATTGTGCTGGGTGACTCTGTCATCAGAAGC
Source organism: Rhinatrema bivittatum (assembly GCF_901001135.1). Classification (NCBI taxonomy): domain Eukaryota; kingdom Metazoa; phylum Chordata; class Amphibia; order Gymnophiona; family Rhinatrematidae; genus Rhinatrema; species Rhinatrema bivittatum. The sequence continues at coordinate 837,895,362 of NC_042615.1, forward strand.
ACTAATTTGGGAACTCTTCTAGAGGGAAGCACTACAGTTAAATGCCTCCCAGGATCATCAGCTGGCAGAAATGCTTTTCAGATAGTCAAAGCAATCAAAGAAGAAAGCAAAGACTCTAAAGTTGATTTTATCATCCACCTGGGAGCCAACGACCTTGCTAGTAACAGCATCCAAGCATTACCTGTTCTGGGAAAGGGGAAGAAGAGGCTAAGCCATATTGATAACTTCAATGTATGGCTCAAATCCTGGTGTAAGGAACAAAGTTTTGGATTTATTGGGGGCTGGGGCTGTGTATGCAACAGGAGGAGAGACTGTGTCAAAGATGGCTTACATCTCTCTGTGGCAGGAAAAAGATCCTTAGAGATAAATTCAAATCCTATGTCATAAAGCATTTAAACTAGAAGCCAGGGGTGGCAGAAATTAGAATGTCACCCCCAAAATACAAAAAGGAATGCAATGGAAAAGGATGAAGTGGATAACAAAACTCAACTCAATAAGTCACAAAAGCAGTCCAAGAAAAGAAGTAACCTGAACGAGAAAAGCTGGAAAGCTAGGAGCACAAATGCTCAGTCTGGGCAATAAAATCCCAGATCTGCAAGCCCTAATGGTGGAGGCGGTCTTGGACATTGTTGCTGTCACAGAGACGTGGTTCTCGGAATCTCATGATTGGGATATGGCAATACCGGGCTATAACTTGTTAAGGAAGGACAGAGAGGATAGGAAAAGGGGAGGAGTGGCTTTTTATGTCAGAAACAATATCCAAGCATCTGAGCTGGAAGGAAGAAAGGGCAAAGAAGAAGCTCTATGGGCCGACCTAACAAAAGATGATGGGGCATCCATTTATATTGGAGTGGTTTATAGGCCTCCAAATCAAATGAAAGAGCTTGACAAAGATCTGGTTGAAGACATCCAAAAGAGGGGAAAGAAGGGAGAAGTGGTGATTGTTGGAGAGATTAATCTGCCAGATGTAGATTGGAGAATCCTTTCTGCAGAATCTAACAGTAGTAGAGAGACAGTGGATGCCCTGCAAGGGGCTCTGTTCAAACAAATAGTGATGGAACCCACGAGACAGTGAGCTATACTCGATTTAGTTCTCACTAATGGAGATAATGTCTCTTTTTTTTTTTTATTTATGCAAGTTTTAAACATACATACAGCAATATCCACTTGTCTAATAATTAGGTACAGGTAAATAAATTGTAATTCGAGAGATATTGTTTAAAACCAATACAACATAAACAATATAGTATAAGAATAATCTAATTAACCATATTTCCCATAGACAAGGAAACTTCCCTGTTATAAAGCAAAAAAAAGATCCAAGATAGTGATTGAGCAAGATCAGGCAAACATTACATTAGGAAACAGGTGGTGCTATTTCCACATTGCCGAGAGTAGGATTCAGTAACAGGTAATCTGGCATCAAGAAATTTCCTTACTCAATAGGTTCTAAGAACACAAACCTCTCTTGCTGAAATTTTACATTTACTCGGATAATATATTTTACATAGAGCTCCTAAAGTTTTCACTTCCTGGTTCTTTTGGAGAAAACTTCTCCTACGGATTTGAGTACTTCTTGTTATATCTGGACAGGTCTAAATTTGTTTGGCCCAAATACAATTTATCCTTATTCTTCAAAGACAACTTAAGTATCTTATCTCTCTCCATCCCATTTCTAAATTTTACACATAATGTACCACGAGATTCAACTTGCTCAGACATAGTTTGTTCCAGAAAAGCTGTGATATTGATCATTTCATTTTGCTGTTGCATATTTTGTTGGCTATTTTCATTCTTTTTTCCCAATGTTACAAAGAAAATGTTTTCAATAATTGGTAACTCACCTACAGTTAGCATTAAATTCTCCATCATAAATTTCTTGTATTGCTCATATGGAGATATGAGCCTCACATTGGGAAAATTGAGAATTCTCAAATTATTATATCTTGTTTGATTTTCTATAAATTCAATTTTCCTATTATTTACCATTTCTCCCTGAATCAAACCTGTTTGAACCTTTTCAATTTGATTGAACCGATTTTCAAATCCTAATATTTTCTCTTCATGTTGTAGTATTACTGGTTCAAGTTTTAACATACGATTTTATGTATCAACAACTGTTGTATTTAAAGTCAAGATAATTGCTTTTAAGTCAATTAAAGTGGACCAGATGTTCTCCAGTGTTATAGGCTGTGACTGTGACACGATTTAGTTAGAAAGACTCACTGTTCCTTGAGGACCGGGTTCCTTCCTCACATCTGAGGCCCCAGTCCTCCCCTCATGTCGTGATGGTGTTGAAGTTAGGGGGAGCCCATTTATTCCATCGGTGTTCCCCCTAATTTTTGGTCTTGCCCCTTCATTCTCCAAGTTTTCCCCGATAGAGACGCCTTTCTCCGGCTGCTCTGGTCGGTTGCCGGCGCCCAAAACCTGAGATTGTGCAAGACGCGGTGGCAGAGGGATCTCGGGCTCTCCGGGGCTCAAAGAGGTGTTTAAATCCAGCATCGTCTGTGCCTGCTCTGAACTCGCACCAATGCCTGGAAGCACTCCCGAAGTTATTGCACCACTACGTGAAAAAAAACTCCCAATAGAAAACTGAGGTGGAACCGGAGTTATTGGGGTCGGAGGTTCTCCTCTAATTCTACCTTTCCTCTTAGTGTGTGGCATAATTTTAAAAGGCTAAATATATGAGAGATTCTTTATTTCACGATCCAAAAAAAAAACAAACTATCTTAGGATCTTTGGCAGCCACAGAGTATTTGGGACTACTCCGCCGCAACTCCATCCAACTCCGGAACAAGCCACGCGCGCCCCTTAGGTGCGCGCGGCTTTGGCAGCTCGGCGCAATGTGAGCAGGAATGCAAGGAACAGAATGGCTCTTCTCCGCTCTGTTCTATTGTGGTGCTTCCTGCTCCAGTCCTTCCCCTCTGATCCATTCCCCAGCCAACTCCTGGTGCCCCCTTGGTGATTGATGTACGCCACGGTGGCAGAATTGTCCGAGAGCACCCGGACCGCCCATCACCGAAGTAGGGGGAGAAATTCCTTGAGTGCTAGACGAACCACCCGGGTCTCCAGGCGGTTGATGTGCCAGCGAGACTGGGCTGGGGACCAGTGCCCCTGCGTGGTCTGAGATTGGCAAACCGGTCCCCAACCGGACAGGCTGGCATCAGTCGTGACTACCATCCACTCTGGGGTCCGAAGGGACATTCCACAGAGAAGGTGCTTGAGAGAAAGCCACCATTGTAATTCGCTGATTGTAGAGTCGGAAAGTGGGAGCTGCATCTGAATGAGCCAGCAACGCTCTCTGCAATGGTTGCATATGTGCAAACACCCAGGGGACCAGATTTATTGTGGAAGCCATGGTCCCCAAGACCGGCAGATAATCCCACGCCATGGGGAGAGGCATGGAGAAGCAGCCCTGGAGCTGATTCATCAACTTGAAAGCTCTCGAGTCCGGTAGAAAGACCTTGCTGACGTGGGTGTCGAAGCGAGCCCCCAGGAACTCCAAGACCTGAGACGGATGGAGATTGCCTTTGGAGAAGTTGACTATCCAAGCTAGGGACGAGAGGAGAGCAAGTATGCGGTCCACCACCTGGTGGCATAAGGTCTCTGACTTGGCTCAGATTAACCAATCATCCAAGTATGGATGGACCAGGACATTGTCCCTCCGAAGAGCTGCCGCCACCACCACCATCACCTTGGTAAACGTGTGTGGCGCCGTGGCAAGACCAAAGGGCAGGGCCCTGAACTGGAAGTGCTGGCCCAAGATGTGAAACCGGAAGAACCTCTGATGTTCGGGACGGATTGGAATATGCAGGTAGGCCTCAGTCAGATCGAGTAAGGGCAAGAATTCTCCAGGATGTACCGCCGCTATCACCGCCCGAAGGGTTTCCATCCGGAAATGGGGCACTTTGAGGGTCCGGTTGACCCTCTTCAGATCCAGGAGGGGACGGAAGGAGTCGTCCTTCTTCAGGACCACGAAGTAGATTGAGTATTGGCCGGTGCCGTGCTCCGCCATCGGAACCGGGCAGATGTCCCCCAGCCTCTGGAGTCTGAGAAGAGTCTGGGTGACCATGGGCCACCTCCAGTGGCCTCACGGAGAAACCATGTACAAGTCCGGGATGTCACGAGCAAACTCTAAAGCATAGCCTTTGTCGACGGTTTCAAGGACCCACTGGTCCGACGTGCTCTTGGCTCATTCCTCTACGAACAGGGACAAACGACCACCTAAGCTGAGAACGGAGGGATGGGTCGGCGGATTCTCATTGGGAGGTGGGCTTGGGCACAGGATGGTGGGAAGCGGCATCACGAAAAGGCCGGCGGCCTCGAAAGGACTGGGGCTTCCCCCACCCTCCCGACCCCCCCAAAACCTTTTTACAGGTACCTGGTGGTCCCGTGGGGGTCCGGGAGCGATCTCCCACTCCGGGCCATCGCCTGCCACTAATCAAAATGGCGCCGATGGCCCTTTGCCCTTACCATGTGACAGGGTATCCATGCCATTGGCCGGATCCTGTCACATGGTAGAAGCACTGGATGGCTGGCGCCATCTTGTGCTCCTACCATGTGACAGGGGCAGACCAATGGCACTGGTAGCCCCTGTAACATAGTAAGGGCAAAGGCTATCGGCGCCATTTTGAATACTGGCAGCCGAAGGTCCGAGTGCAGGAGGTCGCTCCCGGACCCCCGCTGGACTTTTGGCAAGTCTTGTGGGGGCCAGGAGGGTCCCCCAAGACTTGCCAAAAGCCCCTGGTGGTCCAGCGGGGGTCCAGGAGCGATCTCCTACACTCGGGCCATCGGCTGCCAGTAATCAAAATGGCGCCGATAGCCTTTGCCCTTACTATGTGCCAGGGGCTACCAGTACCATTGGTCAGCCCCTGTCACATGGTAGGAGCAGAAGATGGCGCCAGCCATCCAGTGCTCCTACCATGTGACAGGATCCGGCCAATGGCATGGATACCCTGTCACATGGTAAGGGCAAAGGGCCATCGGCGCCATTTTGATTAGTGGCAGCCGACGGCCCGGGAGCCGGAGGATGGCCCCGAGCGGGAGATAGCTCCCGGGACCCCCACTAGACCACCAGGTACCTGTAAAAAGGTCTTGGGGGGGGTCGGGAGGGTGGGGAAAGCTAAGGGGTTACTTTTAAAGGGTTGGGGTGGGTTTAGGGGTTGTTTTTGTGTGCCGTTTTTCCCGCCCTCCCCCAAAACAATAAGGGAACCCCACAATCAATATCGTGGGGTTTTCCTATAGTTTTGGGGGAGCCCCTAATTTCTGACAATTTTGAAAATATCGATGATATTTTCAATCGTCCGAAGCCCGATTCACATCCCTACTAGTTAGTAGCTGTCTGAATATAAATCCTCTTATCTTCATTCCCCCCTGCTGCTGAAGCAGTGAGCTGTGCTGTATATGTATTCAAAGTGAAGTATACTACCTATATACGACTTATTATCCAAAAAATATTTTAGTTGTTTTAGATGTCTTATAAAATCCGGGGTTGGCGCGCGCAAGGGGGTGCACATTTGTGCACCTTGCCTGCACCGAGCTCTGCGCGCTGCCCTTTCCCTCTGAGGCCGCTCCGAAATCGGAGCGGCCTCGGAGGGAACTTTCCATTCACCCCCCCGCACCTTCCCCTCCCTTCCCCTACCTAACCCCCCCCCTCCCCCCCGGCCCTATCTAAACCCCCTCCCTACCTTTATCTTAAAAGTTACTACTGCCTCTGAGCTGGAAACACGCCCCCGGACACGCCCCTGACAAGCCCCGGGACTTGCGCGCGCCGGCGAGCCTATGCAAAAAGGTTACCCTTTTAAAATCCGGCCCATATTGAAAAGCACCAGTCCAAGTACAGAATATTCTGTTTAACCCCTTTTTTTCTATGAGTTAATTTGGTCTAATATTTTATGTTATATTTTTTGGTTATTTTTATATTTAGTTATTACCAACTAGCTAATAACAGATGCAATAAATTTCACCCCACTAGTTATATTTTTTATAACTGTAATAAGAACTCTTCTATTTTTTCCACTGAGAGTTCCTTGTGTCTCCTACGAGGTCACCATGCTCTCTAGAGACACACCCCTAAATGATTGACAGAGATTTTGAGCCAGTTTTTTGTTTTAAGACAGCACTGAGCATGGTCACCCTTTCTGTTTGTAAGAAAGGGAGAGAGCACATCCGATTGCGGCTTCAACGGTAAATCTAACTTGCTCTCTTTAAAGTTGTTTGAGTAAATTTTGTGGTTTTAAAACCATTCTTTTGACAAGGGAAACAGTATATGTATTTCATTGAGCAGCTTATATTGCCTTTGGTTTTTTTGAAGAGAATATCTTTTTTATGTGTCCTTTACCATAAGCACCTGGGTTACTAAGGTTGGATTTTTGCAGCCAGTTCTACAAATTATTTGTCACTTGGGCACACTGGGGCAGATTTTTAAAGTTATTCGCGGGCGTAGATTTGTTCACGCAACCTGGCGCAAACAAATCTACGCCCGATCTTATAACATGCGCGCACTGCCGCACTCATGTTATAAAATCCAGGGGGGGCGCGTGCAGGGGGGTGCACAATTGTGCAAGCCGAGCAGCCCTGCCTCCGTCCCCTCCCCCCACCTTCCCCTCCCTTCCCCTACCTAACCCACCCCCCAAGCCCTAAATAAATCCCCCCTACCTTTGTTAAGAAAGTTACACCTGCCCAAGGCAGGCTGCCGGCGCGCCATTCCCCGGCCCAGGGGCTGGTTGGGAGGCCTCGGCCATGACCCCGGAACGCCCCCGGGCTGGCACCATGCCCACGGCCCCCTGCCTGAATGTCGTGCCGCCCCGACACGCGTCCTGGGGCTTTGCGCGCGCCTGTGACCTAGGCAAATAGGCGCACCTGTGCGGGTAAATCCGGCTGGATTTACCCGCACAGGGCTTTTAAAATCTGCCCCACTATTCCCTTTAATTTGTCCTGTAAAGAATTCAGTTTTTAAGCACTGTTATGAGCTGGTTTTCAAAATGGCTTTTAAGTAGATCTCAGCCCACAGCGCTGTAACGTGACCTGCTGCTTTTTGCTTTAAGTATTTGCAGCCCTTTTGATTTGATTTGTACATGTAAAAGGCATCTGTCATTTGGATGCCCAATCTTCCAGTCTCACAAGGTCTTCCTGCAATTTATCACAATCTGCTTGTGATTTAACTACTCTGAACAATTTTGTGTCATCTGCAAATTTGATTATCTCACTCGTCGTATTTCTTTCCAGATCATTTATAAATATATTGAACAGTAAGGGTCCCAATACAGATCCCTGAGGCACTCCACTGTCCACTCCCTTCCACTGAGAAAATTGCCCATTTAATCCTACTCTCTGTTTCCTGTCTTTTAATCAGTTTGTAATCCATGAAAGGACATCGCCACCTATCCCATGACTTTTTACTTTTCCTAGAAGCCTCTCATGAGGAACTTTGTCAAACGCCTTCTGAAAATCCAAGTATACTATATCTACCGGTTCACCTTTATCCACATGTTTATTAACTCCTTCAAAAAAGTGAAGCTGATTTGTGAGGCAAGACTTCCCTTGGGTAAATCCATTTATTTATTTGATATTTATTTAGGTTTTTATATTCCACTTTTTGCAGAACTTCAAAGCAGATTACATTCAGGTACTGAAGGCATTTCCCTATCCCCAGAGGGCTCACAATCTAAGGGGGTCATTTATCAAAATGCGATAATGCGTTTTCGCATGCGTTAACGGCTTATCGCATGCGAAAACGTGTTTAACGCATGCGATAGCACCGTATCGTATGGTGCGATGCAAATTCAGAAAATAGGAGGAGTTAGGAGCGGAGAGTGGGCTAGGTTAGCCTGTCTGTGAAGAGCTATCGCACAGCTGTAACGCCGATTTTAACAACACCTCTTTGACTTGTGTTAGGATGTGCAGTAGCTGCTGTGACCGTGCGGTAAGGTTTCATCGTCCTTTGCAATGTCTCCCGTGAGGCCTAATTGAAGGGCCCAGAGAGAGAGAGTGAGAGAGAGAGTGAGAGAGAGACTGGCCATAATGTCATTCCCATAGGTAGGTATTTGTATCCCTATGGTAGGCCCAACTAGTAATCAATCATTAGGCCCACCTATATGTTCTGTAATTTTGATTTTTAGAATAGTTTCCACTTTTTTCCCCAGCACTGGTCAGGCTCTCTCGTATAGTTTCCTGGAATACCCCTAGAGCGCTTTTTAAATATTGGGGTTACATTGGCCACCCTCCAGTCTTCAGGTACAATGGATGATTTTAATGATAGGTTACAAATTTTAATAATAGATCAGAAATTTTATTTTTGAGTTCCTTCAGAACCCTAGGATGCATACCATTCGGTCCAGATGATTTGCTACTCTTTAGTTTGTCAATCTGGCCTACTACATCTTCCAGGTTCACAGTGATTTCATTCAGTTTGTCTGACTCATCACCCCTGAAAACCATCTCTGGAACTGGTATCTCCCCAACATCCTCATTAGTAAACACGGAAGCAAAGAATTCATTTAGTCTTTCTGCAATGGCCTTATCTTCCCTAAGAGCCCTTTTAACCCCTCAGTCATCTAATGCTCCAACCGACACCCTCACAGGTTTCTTGCTTCGGATATATTTTAAAAAGTTTTTATTATGAGTTTTTGCCTCTATGTCCAACTTCATTTCAAATTGTCTCTTCGCCTGTCTTAGCAATGTTTTACACTTAGCTTGACAATGCTTATGCTTTATCCTATTTTCTTCAGATGGATCCTTTTTCCAATTTTTGAAGGATTTTTTTTTGGCTAAAATAGCCTCTTTCACCTCACCTTTTAACCATGACGGTAATCGTTTTGCCTTCCTTCCACCTTTCTTAATGCATGGAATACACCTGGACTGCGTGTCTAGGATTGTATTTTTAAACAATGTCCATGCCTGTTCAACACTTTTAACCTTTGCAGCTGCACCTTTCAGTTTTTTTCTAACTCATTTCTAACACCATCCCTTCCCAAACTTGACTGCACCAACCCTGAAGCTGCCCTAGCCTCGTGGAGCAATCTCACCCTGGACATTGCCAACAAACTATGTCCAATCACTAGACGCGAACTACACCCACCCTCCAAAAATCTGAAACCATGGTATACCACTGAGCTAAAACTAATGAAAAATAAACTCAGACAAAAAGAGAGAACATGGCGTAAAGACCCATTCACCTCTACATACCTCTAGCTACAAATCCGCCCTTCATTGATACAGACTCTCCACCCTGAAGTCCAAACGTGACTTTTATGCCTCTAAAATACACGAATATATGTACAACCCCAAAGCCCTATTTTTTTATGTTGAGGACTTACCAAATCTGCTCTGCCCACCATCCCTGACTCTGAAGCCTCTACTAAATGTGAAGAACTGGCACTCTATTTCCACAGAAAAACAGCGAATATACTCCTTAGATTCCCCATATTCCATCCCACCCAGTACCGGCCCAACCACCGCCTCCCTGGACTCCCTTGACCTCACTTCCTCTAAGGAAATTGAATCAATTCTTAAAAAGATTAAACCTGCCATCTATCCTACAGACACCATCCCCACCAAAGCACTCCTATCTATCCCCAACTCCATTGCCAAACCGCTAGCTGACATCATTAATTGTTCACTCTCCTCCGGCATAGTCCCAGACATACTCAAGCAGGCAGTGGTCAAACCTCTACTCAAAAAACCATCGTTAGAATAATAGATGTTATGGATTTCGTGCACAGGGACGGGGTCCCTGCTGTCCTACTCGCATTAGACGCGGAAAAAGCCTTTGACCTTGTGCACTGGGAGTTTTTGTTTAAAGCACTGGGCAATATGGGCTTTGGGGACGCCTTTCTTACATGGCTGCGGAAGTTGTATACGCTTCCTCAAGCTAGAGTTAAAGTCAATGGTGGGTACGGGTCACCCTTCGCTATTCAAAGGGGAACACGGCAGGGTTGCCCTCTCTCGCCCTTGCTGTTTGCTCTGTTTCTCGAACCATTTGCCATCCGAGTAAGGGCAGCGAAGTCCATTGCAGGCATCTCCCATGGCGACTATCAATTTAAAATCTCATTATTTGCTGATGATGTCCTGCTTACCCTCACTAAGCCAGAATCCTCACTACAGGGGGTCATGGAGGAGCTGGGTCAATTCATGGCGGTTTCCGGAATGAAGGTCAATTACGAGAAATCTGAAATTTTGAACTTAACTCTGCCTCCAGTTGAGGCTGGTACTTTGAGTCAACGCTTCCCGTTTAAATGGGCTCCTACATCAATTAAATATCTGGGGATCAGACTGGGTTCTCACCCCAAATCCTTATATGAGCTTAACTATGACCCGCTTTTAGCATCCATTAGGGGGGACTTAGATAAGTGGTTGCAACACACTCATTCTTGGCTTGGGCGCCTGGCCATACTCAAGATGAATGTCTTGCCTAGATTCTTATACTTTTTTACTACCATTCCTGTGTACCTTCCCTCACAGTTGCTGAAAAAATGGCAGCAAATTTTGTGCCGGTTCATTTGGCGACGTCGGCCCCCTAGGGTCGCCCGTACTTTGCTGTACCAGCCCCAATCGAGGGGTGGTCTACAATTACCTAACCTGGCCTGGTACTACTGTGCGGCCCAGCTTAGAGCCATGGTGACCATGCATCGGGTGCAGGATCAGCCTCAGTGGGTGAAACTAGAGCAAGCCATGTTGGGGAAAAGGCCAATCTCAGCACTGCCATGGCAGCCAAAAGCTACCTGGGGACTAGGTCCACAGCTACCTTATGCCCTTATGACAACCATGCGGCTTTGGTGGCAGTGGAAAACGGTGCTGGTTGGCCCTGAGCCATACTCTTTGTTATCTCACTTATTCACCAACACGGTGGGACCGAGGGACGTATTTTCTGGGCTAGCTAGGTGTTGGGCTAAGGAGGGTCTTTATCTTCTGGACCATGTGTGCCAGCAGGGCAAACTGCTATCGAGGGAACAGATTGTGGCCTTACACCCCACGGCTCACATAGATTTTCTTCTATATACTAAACTTTATTACTTCATTCACACAGAGTTGCGGAGGGGAACGTTACGGGTTAAGGGTACCCTGTTCGAAACCTACTGTAAACATGCTTTGACTATAAGGGGCATTATCTCCAAAATATATGCTCTTCTCAATGGGAAACAGGGTGGTCACCCAAAATTTCGTACTAGTTGGGAAACAGATTTCCATACCCCCCTGGAGGACCAGGACTGGGATACCATCTATGCTTTGGCACATAAATGCTCTATATCGGCGGGGCTGCAGGAAAATTGTTATAAGCTGCTCTATCGCTGGCATTATACACCTGTTAGGCTCCATCGGTTTGTTCCATCGATTTCTGCTCTTTGCTGGAGGGGGTGTGGGGAGCTTGGTACATACTACCACGTCTGGTGGGAATGTCCTCATATTGGTAAGGTATGGCCACAACCACCTCCTCTCCCGTCTCACTGACATTGGCATCTCAGCTTAGCCCTCCTGTGGTTTAAATCCTACCTGTCTAATAGAAAATTCTCAGTCAAAATAGGTAATGCTGAATCCACTCCTTACTCCCTTTCACAAGGGGTCCCACAAGGTTCCTCCCTCTCCTCTATCCTATTTAACATCTACCTTACACCCCTCTGCCAGCTTCTCTCAGACCTTGGCCTAAAGTTCTACTTATATGCCGATGATGTCCAAATCATCATACCTGCCCATGACTCTATCTCTGATTCCCTAAAGTTCTGGGAATCATGCCTTTCTTCTATTAACACCTTACTCTCAAACCTCCACCTTGCCCTAAACACCTCTAAAACAGAACTGCTCTTCATTTCCCAATACCAAACTCCTAAACCCTCCCTGGCAAACGACCCAGCATTCAGCTCCGTATCTACTCAACTATTTGTAAGAGACCTCGGGGTCTTCATAGATAAACAATTGAAATTAAAGAAATACATCAATACAATCCTCAAAGAGAGCTTCTTCAAGCTCAATGTTCTAAAAAATTTAAAACCCCCTTACTCCATACCCACGATTTCTGCACTGTCATCCAAGCCACCCTATCTTCTAAAATGGATTACTGTAACTCCCTCCTCCTAGGGCTCCCCTACTCCACATAAAGCCGCTTCAAATGCTCCAGAATGCGGTAGCAAGGACTATTACAAATGCCCGTAAATCAGCCCACATCACCCCTATCCTTAAAGACCTACATTGGCTCCCCATCCCCTCACGTATTCTATATAAAACCCTTACCATCAGCCATAAATCCATATACAGTCACAATTCCAACTGGCTCGATGACCCTTTCTGCCTTACACGCTCCAACCGCCCCACCAAAGCAAACAATAAAGGAACCCTCTATGTGCCCTCCCTCAAAAAGGCACACCTCTTCTCTCCTCACTCAACCATATGGGCTTCAGACAAATAGTAAAAGATCCCACCCACAAAGCAGGTCACACCTTAGACCTTATCTTTATAAACAAAGGTCTCTCATCTCACACCACTCCTACCTGCTCCACGGTACCTTGGTCTGATCACAGCATCATCACATCCATGTTAGAGATGTCGGAGCCGCCCCCCCCACACAACCCAATCAATCTCCATTTCAGTTAGAAAACAGTGCTCAGGAGATCACCTCAGCAAACACCTGACCAAAGAGCTAATGAATCTAGATCTTACGGACACCAACTCAGCTACAGCTTCATGGCTCAACATCACCAACAAGGTCGCAGATCAAGTGTGTCCCATAAAAACAAAGTCCATCAACCCAGACAAAGACAACAGGAAACCTTGGTTCACTACAGAGCTGAAATCACGCAAACACGAGCTTAGATGCAAAGAAAACCAATGGCGAAAAAACCCAACTAAAACATCCCTTCTCAACTACAAATCATGTCTTAACACATACAGAAACGAAATAAACAAAACCAAGAAAGAATTCTTCTCCAAAAAAATACACCACTTCTCATTTGACTCAAGAGCCCTCTTCGCCTATGTTTCAGCCCTCACCAAACCTCCTGGACCATGCATCCCCGATGACCAAGCTCTTAAAAAAGCCAATGAACTAGCCAACTACTTTGACAACAAAATTACCTCACTCATTGCCCCTCTCAAAGGGACACTCCCGCACTCAAGCGGCACCAACAACCACAGCTCCCAAGCTACTATAACTCCCGTTCTTCAACCCAACACTTACACCGCAGAGCTTACATCCCTCGAACCCACGTCCACCTTGGAAATAGCAAACATCCTTAAGAAGATAAAACCGTCTACTCACCCCCTAGACCATATCCCATCAAACCTGCTGAGTTCCATCCCTGACATCGTGGCCAAGCCACTTGTAGATATCATCAACCTCTCTCTCACCCAAGGCCAAGTTCCCAACCAACTCAAATCCGCAATGCTTAAACCTCTCCTCAAAAAACCCAACCTTCCCACCACAGATCCTGCTAACTACAGACCTATAGCAAACCTTCCTATGTTAGCCAAAGTTATGGAGAAAGTGGTCAACCGACAACTCTCTGAATTCCTTGATGACAACAATATCCTCACCGATAACCAATTTGGATTCCGGAAGAAAAAGAACACAGAATCACTACTAGCCACGCCAGCTGACACCATTATCTTCAATCTGGAGAAAGGCCAACCTTGCCTTCTCGCACTCCTGGATCTGTCAGCAGCGTTCGACACTGTGAATCATTCTAGCTTACTACAACGACTCACAGACATCGGCATCACAGGAGCAGCTTTCAACTGGTTTAAATCCTTCCTTGAGAACAGAACATACAGAGTCAAAATAAACAACAAGGAATCTCATCCCATCCAAGCCAAAATGGGGGTACCACAAGGATCCTCACTCTCCCCCACCCTTTTCAACATTTATCTTCTCCCACTCTGTCACCTCCTCACTAACCTCAAGCTTACCCATTTCCTATACGCGGATGACATTCAAATTATAATCCCTATAACAGACACCTTACACAAGACCATGGCCTACTGGAATAAATGCCTCTCAACCATCAACGAGCTTCTAACCAGCCTCAACCTGGTTCTAAACACCAATAAAACGGAGATCCTTATAATAGCACCGGAAAAATCTACCCTGACTACCTCCAGCAACTCTCCAAACACCTCAGGATACTCCACCTCACCGCAAGTCAGAGATCTGGGTGTAATTCTAGACGACAGATTCAGCCTCAATAAATTCATTAACAACACCACCAAAGAATGCTTCTTTAAATTACAAGTTTTAAAGAAAATAAAGCCACTTCTACGCTACAGAGATTTCCGCACAGTGCTCCAGGCCATCATTCTCCCGAAACTGGATTATTGCAATTCACTTCTGCTGGGACTCCCCGCATGCTCTACCAAACCTCTCCAGATGGTCCTAAATGCCACAGCAAGAATTCTCACCAACGCTAAAAAAAAAGACCACATCACCCCAATCCTCCAGCACCTCCACTGGCTCCCCATTAAATACAGGATACAGTTCAAAAGCAGCATGATGATTCATAAGGCCCTACATAACATATCCCCACTCAACTTAACCTTCAAGCTACAAATTCATACTTCGGATAAGCCGACTAGAAGAGCATACCAAAACAGATTGATTACCCAGCCTGCAAAATCCTCCCTGAGAAAACGCGCTCTATCAACTGCGGGCCCATCTCTCTGGAATTCTCTACCACCAGACCTCCGCCTTGAGCCGTGCCATATTACCTTTAAGGCAAAACTCAAGACTTGGCTCTTCCTGCAAGCATTCCCTGAGAGCTAAGAACTAGAAGATTTAACAACCCTGTCCTTTGGTTTTAATGTACGGTTTTTCTGCCTTATTTAATCAAGACTATCTATTGCCTATTTATTTACTTAAAGTGAGCTTAGTTTTGTTTTTTTCCTATTTATTTAGATCAACTGTTCTTACTTGTTCCAAGATTTGTTCCATGTAAACTGCCCCCCGGCAGTAGTTCTTCTGTTAATTGTGAACCGGAGTGATATGTATTGTATACAGGAACTCCCGGTATATAAAAACTATAAATAAATAAATAAATAAACCTCTCCTCTACGAGGGATCGTGCCATCTCCATTTCTGATCCCACACGATGGAAATAATTTCCTACAACTCTCCGACTCGAACCTTGCACCACTAAATTCAAAAAGAAACTAAAGACGTGGCTCTTTAAGCAGACTTACCCAGATTAGTTCTCTTTCACATTAACCTGAAGCTGCGTCATTATTTGACCTGAATCCCATGTATATAGTTTTTGAAATATTGTTCTCCTGTTATTTATAATGATATTTTTTTTATATTTATTCTGTTATTTATATATTATTTGTAGCTCTGTGTGCTTTCTTTCGGCCTCCTCTCTTTCTCTCCTGTCCCACCTCCTACTTGCCAGGTTCTTATGGCCTGGATTGGCCACTGTTGGAAACAGGATGCTGGGCTTGATGGACCCTTGGTCTGATCCAGTATGGCATTTTCTTATGTTCTTACATGAAGTATGGTTCATGGGGAAAATCTGTGTCGTGCTGCACCTCAGAGTGATTTGATGAGAAGGGAGGTGGTACATTAACAGACCTCTCTAAGGACGGAGCAATTTAGATCTGATTGTCAGAGACAAGCCATAGAATTCTGTACAAATTGAAGAACTATGGAAGTTGGAGGGAGCCCAGAAAGGGCATCCAGTAGTCAAGCCATGGAAGGCAAAGAATGAACATTCTCGCAGAAGCAGACACTCGGGAGACTGGCAAACGCAGGCACTAGTTCACTGATGATGAATGGCAGAGCTACACTGCTACAGATGTCAAACACATAAGGTACTGGCTTTCTGGATAAGAACATAAGAACATAAGAAAATGCCATACTGGGTCAGACCAAGGGTCCATCAAGCCCAGCATCCTGTTTCCAACAGTGGCCAATCCAGGCCATAAGAACCTGGCAAGTACCCAAAAACTAAGTCTATTCCATGTAACCATTGCTAATGGCAGTGGCTATTCTCTAAGTGAACTTAATAGCAGGTAAAGGACTTCTCCTCCATGAACTTATCCAATCCTTTTTTAAACACAGCTATACTAACTGCACTAACCACATCCTCTGGTAACAAATTCCAGAGTTTAATTGTGCGTTGAGTAAAAAAAAACTTTCTCCGATTAGTTTTAAATGTGCCCCATGATAACTTCATGGAGTGCCCCCTAGACTTTCTACTATCCGAAAGAGTAAATAACGGATTCACATCTACCCGTTCTAGACCTCTCATGATTTTAAACACCTCTATCATATCCCCCCTCAGTCGTCTCTTCTCCAAGCTGAAAAGTCCTAACCTCTTTAGTCTTTCATCGTAGGGAAGTTGTTCCATTCCCCTTATCATTTTGGTAGCCCTTCTCTGTACCTTCTCCATCGCAATTATATCTTTTTTGAGATGCGGCGACCAGAATTGTACACAGTATTCAAGGTGCGGTCTCACCATGGAGCGATACAGAGGCATTATGACATTTTCCATTTTATCCACCATTCCCTTTCTAATAATTCCCAACATTCTGTTTGCTTTTTTGACTGCCGCAGCACACTGAACCGACGATTTCAATGTGTTATCCACTATGACGCCTAGATCTCTTTCTTGGGTTGTAGCACCTAATATGGAACCCAACATTGTGTAATTATAGCATGGGTTATTTTTCCCTATATGCATCACCTTGCACTTGTCCACATTAAATTTCATCTGCCATTTGGATGCCCAATTTTCCAGTCTCACAAGGTCTTCCTGCAATTTATCACAATCTGCTTGCGATTTAACTACTCTGAACAATTTTGTGTCATCTGCAAATTTGATTACCTCACTAGTCGTATTTCTTTCCAGATCATTTATAAATATATTGAAAAGTAAGGGTCCCAATACAGATCCCTGGGGCACTCCACTGTACTCCCTTCCACTGAGAAAATTGTCCATTTAATCCTACTCTCTGTTTCCTGTCTTTTAGCCAGTTTGTAATCCACGAAAGGACATCGCCACCTATCCCATGACTTTTTACTTTTCCTAGAAGCCTCTCATGAGGAACTTTGTCCAACGCCTTCTGAAAATCCAAGTATACTATATCTACCGGTTCACCTTTATCCACATGTTTATTAACTCCTTCAAAAAAGTGAAGCAGATTTGTGAGGCAAGACTTGACCTGGGTAAAGCCATGCTGACTTTGTTCCATTAATGATGAAAAATGACACAAAGTTTACAGGTTATGAGCAAGAAGCACTGGATCTATTCTTTGCGATCCTGCTGGGAATTTGTGAACTGGATTAATGATAATATGGGTAGCCAGTGCTTGCGCTTCTGCCCAAGCCCACCCCTTTACAACCAATCAATACACATACAACGATTTTGAAGTCAACAGCCCACATCTTTATTAAACACCCCCAGAGCCCGAGCCATGCACATGTAATCATGAATTCCCCCCTTTTCATAAACCAGCAAGATGGGCAACCCAGGCTATCCCAGCCTGCAAACCATGTAAACCCAGGCTATCCCAGCCTGCCAGATGGGCGCACCCAGGCTAACCCAGCCTGTCCTGAACGCCCACCTTTATCGAATCCCACAGCACCTGCCACCGTCAAGCTAGGAGCCGATTAAATCGACTCCCGCCACTGTCCAGCAAGGAGCCATACCAGCCACAACTGCACCCAGTTGTTTGGCTAGGGACCCCTGACCTGCCCCTGGTCAGGTCAACTACCAGTTATCCAAGGCATAACCCCCCCCCCACCCCACCCCAATCGACTCGGGCTACCCGCTACAGGCACAGGTAAGAATTATCTGCAACCCCCAAAGATGCAGTCAGTACTCCCACGCAGAATACATTCCATGGCCTCCTGCAGCGAATTCAAGAACAAGTCCAAACCAATAAATGATAAATGCACCCCGTCTCCACGGAAGAGACCCACATCCAAATCCCAGGACCAATCATGCCGAATATGAAACCACCCATCGAAGTCAGCCAAGAACCAATCTGTTGATTGGCCTTGGCGCAACATCAAAGCCAAATATGTTTCTTGATCGCTGCAGGACGAGGAATTATGTCAGACCAGCAGAGAACTGTGGCAGGCAAAAGAAAAGAAACTAACATTAAATCTCTGCACACTATGCCAACGAACTGCCGGCCAGACTTCTCACCCCAATCATTCCCCCCAAGGTGCATAATCAAGATATCCGGGAGACTGAGACAGTCCAGCCCCTGGCGCAAACACCATAACAACTCCCCTCAACACATCCCCCTCTACCCCAACCAACAGAAGGACACTCCATGGCCCCCAAACTCCAGATGTGTCCCATACGGGTGCCCTTGAGCATGTGACAAGGCCCAGGCTACATAGGAGTGTCCCACAATCCAAACGATTATCTCACAGTGACCCACACCTGCAAAGAGAGAAATATTAATATCCTGCACCATTAAGGAGACCCCTTGCGCACATATCTAGTGAAAGCATCTGACTTCCACCTCCCTATGTGCTGGATCACTCCACCTGACAGACCGGATAGTGCCACCGAAGTTGCTGCCCCAGTGCGAAATGAGTGAGTCCTGAATCTTGCAGTATCCAACCCCAGTGCAGCCAAGGATGCCTGCAACACTGCCTCGAATTGATACTTCATCAGCAGCCTCACATCCCGATGAACAAGAAAGTGAACACCCCCCACAGGACGAATTCGCCCAAAGGCGACATCATTCACTACAGGGCAAGTATGCAGACCCAAGACAGGATGGAGCACCACATAAGACCCGCTGCCCAGCTGATCCATCTTGGATCTATGAATAAACAAGATAACCAAATCTGCACTAATACATACGTGCTAAAATAAAAGCCCAGATGCATCCAACCTTTTGGTCGCCAACTCCACCAACTCGCTGACTCAAAAAGCACTGAAAAATGCCCATACAAAAGCCAGCCAGAACAGACAACACTCAAACTCATTGTCACAAATCTCGGGCAACACATCCCACAATCGACACAGAATATCCTAGGTAATAGGCAGGCATTTGTTCCTTGCCGGGGGAGAACCGCGAGCCCATCCCGCCAGTAATCGACGTATCATGAACCTCCCCACCGGAAACCCCAACCATGGGCCCTCATAAAGAACAAAAATCCAGTGAGCTGTCTGTAAACCGCCATCCTAGCATCACCCAATCATCTAGCCTTTCTACAAATCGCACCAAAAGCTCATCAGAAATCAGACCCCAGTGCCAACCCTGACTAGCTAAGAAGGACACCACCTTGTTTGCGGACTTCACATACCAGTTCCATGTGGAAGGAGCTAGCGATGCCCAGAGCAGCTTCCATGCTTCCAGGTGCCGAAGCTCCAGAGGAAAGATGGCACCAACGCTTCCTGTGGATCCTCTTCTGGTGCGAGCTCCAGAAACAAGGTCCACTTGCAATGAGAAAGAGAATCAGCGATAGAGTTAACCACACCTGGGACATGCCTAGCCCATACAGTGATATTTAACCCCATGCAACGCAGTACAAACTCACGCAGCAATTCCAATACCAATATGCACTTGACTGCCCATTTGTTGATTACCTCAACCACCCCCAGGTTATTTCACCAAAAGACCACCTTCCTGTCCCGAAGGCACGCACCCCAAAGGATCACAGAACCATGATCGGAAACAGTTCCAAGAAGGTAATGTTCTTTGTGACACCAGCCTCATGCCAATCCTACGGCCAGACAGCTGCACACCAGGAACCCCGGAAATAGGCGCCAAAACCCACCAAACCAGCCGCAATGGTAAACAGCTCCACGTCGTGATTAGATACCGCCTCACTTTTCCATAGTGAGCAACCATTGAAATCAGCCAAGAAACAGTCCCAGATCAACAAGTCTTCGCGCAACCGCCGAATAATGCGAATCCGATGCCCACTTTTTCGCAACCCAGTCATACTATAGCTCAACCTGCAAAGAAAAACCCTGGCCATAGTGATCACACAACACGCAAAGTTGAGACTCCCCACCAATGACTGCATCTGACACAGAGTCAACCTCTTAGCCCGCACTGCCCGAGAAACAAGGTACCGCAACACTACCACTTTGGCAGCAAGCAGTCGCAAAGTCATTTCGACTGAGTCCAGCTCAATGCCCAGAAAGCCCAGACAAGTGTACAGGGACTCTCCGCCTTACCTTCAGCTATGGGAATCCCAAATTTCGCCGCCGTACTCTGAAAACACTGCAATAACTGCAAACACGTTACCGAAGACGCATCACCCACAAACAGGAAGTTGTCCAGGTAATGAACAAGGTTTGCAACCCCGGCTCTTTTAGCCACCACCCAGTGAACAAAAGAGCTAAAGGCTTCAAAATAAGCACAAGCAATGGAACATCCCATAGGCAGGCACCTATCGAAGTAAAATTCCTCCTGAAAGCGAAAACCCAGCAACAGAAAACAAATGGGGTGGATAGGTAGAAGCCTGAAGGCAGACTCTATGGCAACTTTGGCCATCAAGGCCCCCACGCCACAACGACGAACCATTGCTACCGCTGTCTCAAAAGACACATACCGCACATATAGAGATCTCTTGGGAAGGAAAGGTTGTGAATCAGGCGAAACTTACCCGGTTCCTTCTTCGGTACCACCGCCAAAGGGAAGAAAACCATCTCATCCATCGGAGGGACCAAGAAAGGACCCACGATCTGTCCCAAAGCAATCTCACTTTGCAATTTTTTCGCGACCACGTGAGTTAATTTCTGAACCGACGGACAATTCTGGCCCCCACCCACCCCAACTGGTCCCTTAAAGGGGATACGAAAACCTTGTTCAAAACCGCTCCACAAAAGATTAGCAGCCTCCACTTTTGGGTAACTACCCAGCCATGACAACATGGCATCCAAATGGACCGGGGTAGGAGCTATCCTCAAAACTTCACTTAGAGATGTTTTTAGGGTCGACTCCACCCCCGGTACCACGACTTGCTCGCTTCGGACACTTGGAGGTGGGGTGAGCCAATCCTCAACTGGAACATGCATGTTTAAAGTTGCAATCGGAAAAATTGCATGCCAAATGATTGTTCTTCCAACACACATTGGGGAAAGCAACCCCCGCTCGAATGCCAGCTGCTGAGCCCGCGCCGGGCCGAAAGGACTGCCCTCCGGATACATTAGAAGCCCTTCCCGCATCCGGAACTGTAGTAGACCCAGACTTAGAACCCATCTGGGTCCACAAGCCAACATCCCTAGTTCTCAAGTCATGTGCCTATTCTCTTCCATTAAGTCACGGAAACACTTATCATAATTGAGCCATGACCATCCCTTGTAAACCCGATTGGCATCCAAAATGGCATCAGCATAAGCTAGTAATGGCCCGTACTAAGCTGGCCAACTGAAGGAACGAACGGATCCAATTAAGCACATTACGCACCACCCAGCTCTCTACATCCTGCGGCCTATCATCCCCCACTGTCTTTTGTTTTCTTTCCTCTTTCCCTGTCGGCTTTCAAGCAGCATGAAGATATCTATGTACCTCCGCTGTCTGATCTTCCATCGGAGGGATTTCGGTACATCCTCCCATAGTTCCGACAGGCTGATGAGCACGGGCTCCCCCTTTCCAGGTTCTTACCGCTAGCCCCCCACCGAGGACCTCCACTCCGCACCAAAGCACCAGACAAATACAAAGAGAACGAGGAAGAGGAAGAAGGGGAAGAGCTGGAACAGGAGCACTTCTTCTTGCGCCGTGACTTTTCACGCTTCTTGGAGGCCGCGGAAGTAGAAGCCATGGGCGCCAAGACTCCCACTGGAGAAGCAGCACGCCGTTCGCTTGCGCTAATGGCCGGTATAGTGACACCCCCACCAGACGCTGGTAACTTAGCAATTGGCCCCCTGGCAGACCAGATTCAACAGGATACATCCTGCCTGCCGACTGGACCACTCACACCAGAAGACGGACCCGCAGGACCAGGGATGTTGGTAGCCGCAGATATAGGATCATGCCATTCCTCTTGACACAAAGGTCCAGGACCGTCAGCTAGCTCGTCCTCTGGGAAGCTCTGCGGATACAGAGAAGGAGCAGCAACCACAGGCCCAGAAGACCCAAAACCGCCCGAACCCACCCGTGACCCTTTGAAGAAATAAGGCCAACCCTGAGGTCCCTACCTGAAGGGGCTGGGGCCTGAGCCCCCCGCCAAGGACCAGAATTGGCGCCCCAGGGGGGAACTGAAGGAGCAGGGAACCATCCAGACGGACCACCATACCACGATGGCAAGAGACCCACCGACCAGGCAGGAAAAAACTGACCCCCAACCATCCCCAGGACCCCAACCCCGTCCAGAGCCCCTGCCAGCATGCCGCCACCACTCAGCAGCTGAACCAGGTGCTGAATTAGGCCCCCAAGACCCAGAAGGGACTGCCCCGGGTGAACCCAGGGGAATCCACCCAGGTGGACAAAAATCAGGGGCACGACAACTGGAGGCACCCCAGCCCCAGGTAGAACCCCCCCCCCCCAGCCCCTCCTAACCCAGGATCAGCTGCAGATCCAGCCCTAGGTGCAAGGGAAGGCAAGGCAGCCTCAGAGGCTGCAGCTCTGCCTGTTACAGCACCAGACAGCAATGTGTGCAGAAGCACCGGAGCTGCCAGCTGCTGGGAACGATCGCGAGACAGGGGAGAAGGGGCGGGACCCGATCGTGCATCGTCGGGCAGGGAGGCCGAGGGGGGCTGCCCTCCTCCCGAATGAAGCAGCCTTGCCCCCCTGTGAACTGGGATGGGAAGCTCGCCCCCGTGCCACGCTCACCCCAGCATCATCGCCAGCCTGACTGTCTCCTCACCCGCATCACCGACGCGCGCCTCGATCACTGAGCCCTCCACATTGCTCACCAGCATCGCGGCTTCCTCGGACGCCATCGCTCTCACTCCCAATCTGCCGCAGCACGACCTCCATGGGAACCACCGCAGCACCAGCAACAAAAAACACGCCATAAAAACGGAAAAAACCCCTCGCCACCGGCAAAATGCGATGCAGCACCAGGAACCCAGCCATGAATGGAAGCAGCCACAAAGGAAGCTGGGTAAGCCCCCTCGCTGACTCCTTCCCCCCCCCCCCCCCACACTAGACCCACCGCAGGAGCCAATCGGCTCCCTCCACGAGGTTGTTTAAACAAACCACCCAATCCCTGCCCTGCTGGACATGGGGAGCCCGGGTGGCCAGCCGGCTCCCCTCCCCCTGGATCTAAGCATGCCAGGCTTGCGTCAGCATGCCTGGTGCCATATTATCCTGGCCGGGCAGGCATGGAGTCACACTCCAATGCCCTCTATTCAATGCACTCGATTACCAATATTGTAAATGATTTGTTATTGTTTTAGTTCCGAGTTACCTTCTGTCACTGGCTCCTCGTCTCCCCAGTTCTAGTATCCCTGTTTTATTGTAACTTTTAGCCTTCCTTTATGTTTATGTTAACGTTACTACCCCTTTTTCCTTGTAAACCGATATGATATGATCTGTATCATGAATGTCGGTATAAAAAAAGCACTAAATAAATAAATAAAATGGAGCCCACCCGGCCTCACAATGTGTTAAACCACACTGGTCCCAGTATAGATCCCTCGAGCACTTTACTATTCACTTCTCTGTCAGTCCTATCCTCTGTTTACTGTCTTTTAACCAGTTCCCACTCCAGAACAGAACATTGCTTCCTATCTCAGGACACATAATTTTCTGAGAAATCTCTCATGTGAGGTGAGGGTTGCCAGCTGGCTCCAGATTTTCAGGCAGGTTGATTTAGGTCGCATGCAGAGAATTGTAGTTCTGATTTCCCTATTGCAGATCCTTAGAAAAGCAAAGCTACAAACCAGGACTGGAACAACCTGTTCTGAAAATCTGTAGCTAGTTGGAAACTAGGGGTGTGCATTTATTTGCAACGTATTGGCAATCCGCAACGTATATGTCCCTATTCATTGTATTCGTGGGGTCGCAAAACATATCTTGATTCCCCACGAATATAACATATCATCCGTTCCATACGTTTTGCACTGCACACTTTTCTTAGCCGCCATTTCAAATCGGAGAACGCCATTTGGGGGTATCCATATCCAAAAACCATCCCTTTCCTGTGAGGCATCAGTGACCTCACAGCCCTGTCAGAGTGGGTCGGACAAGTTGGCAAGGAGACCAGAATGCAACATATAAGCGATAACATTTTGTGAAATGCACTGAATGCAGCCAATTGCGCTGTCACTCAGTGCTCGGAGACAATTTTCCTGATGACCCAGCACTATATATACTTAAGCACGCGGCATGCCACGCACTTTCTTTGCAGGGTGATCTGGCGAGGCTGGGAGATGGTCTGTCTCTGCGGAACGTGGATGCACTCAGAGCTAGTCTGAGTTCTCAAATCTGTATTCAATTGCTAGCTAGGCTAGTTACTAACAGGTCGATACAGCAAGGCCGCGTTAGAAAGAGTGCGGCAGTGCCGGGCGCACCCTCGTTCCCCGCACGCACAGTCCTGCTCACATACCGCTCGATACTCTATTTAAATTGCTTGCAAATGCAAGCTGAGTCTGCGAAGCGTTAGGCGAAGGGTTAGGCCCGCGCAACCCATTTTACTGTATAGGCGCTTAATACAGCGCCTATACAGTAACCTGGGTGCGCTGGTACCTGTCATTTCAAATGTCATTTCAACTGACATTTGAAATGACAGGTACCAGGAAGTGGATGGTTCCCTCCCTCCCGAAGCAAGGTGCAGGCGAAAATTAAAACAAAAGTGTAAAAAACAAAAGTGTAAAAAAAGTTAACTTACTGGTGGGAGCCGGCGGGCGCGCATTCGAGGTGGGAGCGAGTTCATCGAGGCGGTAGCCGGCGGGCTGTCATCAAGGCGGGAGCCGGTGGGCGGGCGTGCTGTCATCGAGGTGGGAGCCGGCGGGCGGGTGATTGTCAGCCCTCTCCCCTCCTCCCGAAGCAAGGCGCGAAAGCAGCCTTGCTCCGGGAGGAGGGGAGACAGGACTGGCAGTGTAAAGCGAAAAAAAAAGTAGCAAGAGCAAGGGGAGAGAGGACGGGAAATCCTACGCTCGGGATGGCCAGTCCCTCTCCCCTCCTCCCGAGGCAAGGCGTGAAAAGCAGCCTTGCTCCGGGAGGAGGGGAGAGAGGACTGGCAGTGTGAAGCGACCAAGCGACTTACTTTTTTTGCAGCCCTCCGGAGGAGACGGCCATCAGCAGAAACGGATCGCTGCTCCCGGCAAAGATGGACGCCTGCACGGGGGAAAGCGGCCCCTGTGCGTGCAATTGGCCGCTCAAGACGTGACGTCATGACGTTTGGAGTCACGACATTTGGCGTCACGGCATGTGACGTCACGTCTTGAGCGGCCAATTGCACGCACAGGGGCCGCTTTCCCCCGTGCAGGCGTTCATCTTCGCCGGGAGGCAGGGGAGGGGAGCCGCGATCCGTTTCTGCTGATGGCCGTCTCCTCCGGAGGGCTGTAAAAAAAAGTAAGTCGCTTCACACTGCCAGTCCTCTCTCCCCTCCTCCTGGAGCAAGGCTGCTTTTCGCGCCTTGCCTCGGGAGGAGGGGTGAGGGACTGGCCATCCCGAGCGTAGGATTGCCCGTCCTCTCTCCCAACTTTTTTTTTTCGATTTTTTTTGCTTTTGTTGCTTCGGGAGGAGGGGAGAGGACTGGGGCTGCCCCGGAGACCAGCACCCATGGACGCGGCCAGGGCAGGAGAGCGGGGGCTGGGGGAAAGTTTGCCGCCTACCCTTACCCCTGCCTCTAACGCAGGGGTAGGCGGTAAGTTAGCAGGTTAAACGCGCGGCAAAACGGCAGGGTAAAAAAGGGATAGTCGGGGCGCGTGTTACTGGATGGTAGGGAATAGCTAATTCGATTGTTTGCATGCAATATACATGCCGCGTGCGGAAGGGGTTGCCTGGGGATTTTAGGACGCAGTAGGAGTAGGTTAAAGGGGATAGTGTATCACAGGAAGGGCTAACGCGGCCGGAAAGTGAGTAGAACGCGAGTTAGGAGTGGGGTAAACGCGGCCGCACTTTACTGGATCGATCTGTTAGTTAGAAAAAGATATTTGTGCTTCATTTGGCTGCAGTGCCAGCTAGCCCTTTTTTTTTTAAAGCACTTTTTAAAGTTATTCCGAGATGGTCTCTCTGTGCCAGGGAGAGAAGCTGCTAGCAATGGCATTTTGTTTATTTCACCCTCTGGGGTAGGTTGCAAGCACCATTTGGGTGTTATGGATAGGAGAAATATATTCAATTTCTAGCTAGTTTGCTAGAATTGCCATTGAAAAATATATTTCATCGATTTTCCTGCTGTGCCAACAATTCCAGCTTTTTTGTTAACTGCATTAGTTTAATTTAACTCACTCAGTCTCTCTGTGCACTGGGCATCAGTGCCAGTGGGCAGGCAGTTTAGCAGTGGTCTGTGTGTGCAGCCAAATCCCCAGTGTGCTCTTTTGTAGTGCGTTGACAATGTAGCGCAGGCACTGTTTGCTTCTGATTCCGATGAAGAATCATCTTGTGTGGGATTCTCATCAGAAACGGAAGAAATAATAGCTGACGAAGTTTTAGGAGGATCAGTTAGTCCTGTCTTAGTCTCCACCAGTGCAGCAGGGGAGAGATGAAACTGATGATGAGGAGGAGGAGGAAGAGCAGTTAGCGCAGGCACAGAGTGTGACTGAGGCCCCTGGCATTGCTTCTCCGGGTGCACCCAGTACTTCAGCTCCAGTGCCAGCATCCACCCCCAAGGCTATACAGAAGGGAGGATCATGAAAGACATCTGCGATCTGGAGCCACTTTAAAGTGACAGGGGACCCGCGTTTTGCTCGGTGTAATTACTGTGGCAGGGCAAGCAAATGGGACAACTATCTAATTTTGGCATGATGCATCATATGAAGAGGCAACACCCAACAACAGTACTGCCATCTGGGGATGTACCACTCAGGGGACCCCTTCCAAGCAGCGTAAAGTGGTTGAAAAGGAGCAGAGTCATCCCATGCCCTTA
Organism: Rhinatrema bivittatum; assembly: GCF_901001135.1. NCBI lineage: Eukaryota > Metazoa > Chordata > Amphibia > Gymnophiona > Rhinatrematidae > Rhinatrema > Rhinatrema bivittatum. The sequence goes on from NC_042615.1 coordinate 837,922,291, forward strand.
GCCCCTTCTAGCAGTCAGGTGGCAGGCCAGCAACCCCCTGACATGTGGCAGAAGCGACAACCCACCATGGAGGAAATGGGGTGGAGTGCAGTAACGCTATCCCGGGGTAGGAGGCAGACAGCCTCAAATGTTGTAACCAGGAGCATTGGGGAAATGATTGCCCTTGATGACCAGCCCTTGCAGTTAGTGGAGAATGTGGGTTTCAAGTGTTTTCTGAAGGTCGTAGTTCCAAATTACAAAGTCCCCTCCAGAACCACATTTAGCAGAAATGTCCTCCCCAGCCTGTACAAGCAGTGTTGCAGTCAAATTCAAGCGCTGCTAGCTAAGGCACAGGGGAGTGTGCATTTCACCTGCGATATCTGGACCGCCATGAATGCTGCACAATCTAACTGAACAAGTATCAGGGTGGAGATGGGCTTTACTGCACACCCACCTGATGGACCAGGCCCATACCGCAGCCAATATTATAGCATCCATCAGGCAGATGCTGGAGGGCTGGCAACTACACCAGCGAGACAGGAATCCTCAGGCAGGGTTCTTTGTCACAGACAATGGTGCAACATGGTTAAGGCAATAACCGACGGGCACTTTAAGAACATCCAATGTTTTGCACACACTCTGCACCTGGTAGTGAAGTCAGCTCTGGGGTTGGAGTCCAATGACCAAGAGAATGAATACCTGCATAGCTTAATTCAGAAGTGCAGGAACATAGCAACACACTTCCACAGAAGTGTGAAGGCAGGGCAGGTTCTCCGACAAAAGAAGACTGATTTGGACAAGCCTCACAAGCGTCACATTCAAGAAATACCACCCGGTGGAATGCCATCTTTATGATGCTGCAGAGGTTAGTGGAGCTGCAGACACCCCTTCATGAACTTTCTGGTTCAATGGACATAGGTGTGCAGAATCTCCTAGGGCATCGTGATTGGTTAGTCATGAGTCAGCTGGTAAAAATCCTGTAGCCCTTCAAGGATGTCACGGAGGAGCTGAGTTCCAGAAGTGCCACCTTGGTTGATATAATCCCTATAGTTAATTTCCTGGATGAACATTTGGAGGCCTTTAAACAGGAAGAGAGAATGACAATTGAGGTGCTGCATTGTCTGGACATTTTTCAGCAGCAGGTGGAAGACAGATTAAGGCCTTTAACAGAACAGAACACATACATGCTCGCCAGTCTATGATACCCAAGTGAAAGGGAAACTTGCCCTACAGTACGATTGTCTCCTATTGATGAAGGACCTGCTGTTAGCAAAAGTCCGTGAACAGGAGCACCATAGGCAGAGACAGATTAGGCGTGAAGCAGAGGAGGAAACAGCGGGCACTTCCGAGAGTTGTGCTAGCCTAAGCAGGAGCAGCACTGTGTCAGCAACAGCTAGTACCTCCTCCTCCTCCACTTCAGAATGCCAAAGGCATGCTGCCCATAAAGATTCATCTTTTGTGGTACGGGCTAGAGAGAAAGCAGCTGGCATGAGTGACTCTCAGTCAACCCAAGCAAAGGAAACACCAGCACAGCTGTCAGTGACACGGTATCTCTCAGAGCCCACAGAGAACATGCAGACAGATCCGCTGGCATATTGTGCACACAAGTCCACTGTCTGGCTGCACCTAGCCAAAGTGGCTCAGCGATATCTGTCATGTCCACCAACCAGTGTGCCCAGTGAACGTGTCTTTTCAATGATAGGGGATATCATGAGCCCTCACCTCTCAAGGCTGGCACCAGAGTTGATGGAAATGCTAGTGTTTTTGAAAGTAAACCTGCCTTTGCTTGGGTTTCCAAATTTTCCCTGTGAATGGCAAGATGAATAAAAGCAATTAAAAGCCTTGCAGCAGCTCCAACTGCCTCCTATGCTCCAGATAATATAAGCACTGCAGCACATGTACCTGACCTGAAACGAAACGCTGTGCCTGTCTGTCCACTGTCCAGGCTGCACGTCCCTACAAGGACCTGACTTCTAACGATGTGCCTGTCCGTCCACTGTCCAGGCCGTACGTCCCTACTAGGGCCTGACCTGAAACGCTGTGCCTGTCCATCCAGGCCATACATCCCTACAAGGGCCTGACCTCTAACTCCGTGCCAGTCCATCTACTGTCCAGGCCATACATCCCTACAATGGCCTGACCTCTAACGCTGTGCCTTTCCGACCACTGTCCAGGCCCTACTTCCCTACAAGGGCCTGACCTCGAATGCTGTGCCTGTCCGTCCACTGTCCAGGCCGTACGTCCTTACAAGGGCCTGATCTGAAATGCTGTGCCATCCACATTTGGAATGTAAGAACATAAAAAGCTGACTTAAGATCTTTGGAGCTTGCATATTTCATATGCTCAATATTTTTCGTGACCTTGCCAACAGTAATGTTTCTGGTACTATTGAAAACTGGTGGTAGTTGTACTCTAATTCATCCTCTGTGTTCCCATTTTTTACAGAGGCACTGTGTAAACCACAGTCAACATAGGTTGATATTGTTGATTTGGACTTGAATAGCGGTTTTCTTATTTCTGAGAGCTATTCATGTCCTCGATTGCTGTGCCTGTTCGTCCAGGCCTTATATCCCTACGTGGCTTTCCGTTTGACCTCTGTCCTCGAATGCTGTGCCTGTCCGTCCAGGCCTAATGTCCCTACGTGGGCTTGACCTCTGTCCTCAAATGCTGTGCCTGTCCGTCCAGGCCTAATATCCCTACAAGGGTTTGACCTCTGTCCTCGATTGCTATGCCTATCCATCCAGGCCTAATGTGCCTATGTGGGTTTTCATTTGACCTCTGTCCGCGATTCCTGTGCCTGTCCGTCCAGGCCTAATGTCCCTACAAGGGTTTGACCTCTGTCCTCGATTGCTGTGACTGTCCATCCAGGCCTAATGTCCCTACTTGGGTTTCCGTTTGACCTCTGTCCTCGATTGCTGTGCCTGTCCATCCAGGCCTTATGTCCCTACAAGGGTTTGACCTCTGTCCTCGATTGCTGTGCCTGTCCGTCTAGGCCTAATGTCCCTACAATGGTTTGACCTCTGTCCTCGATTGCTGTGCCTGTCCATCCAGGCCTAATGTCCCTACAAGGGTTTGTCCTCGATTGCTGTGCCTGTTCATCTTGGCCTAATGTCCTTACAAGGGTTTGACCTCTGTCCTCGATTGCTGTGCCTGTCCATCCAGGCCTTATGTCCCTACAAGGGTTTGACCTCTGTCCTCGATTGCTGTGCCTGTCCGTCTAGGCCTAATGTCCCTACAATGGTTTGACCTCTGTCCTCGATTGCTGTGCCTGTCCATCCAGGCCTTATGTCCCTACAAGGGTTTGACCTCTGTCCTCGATTGCTGTGCCTGTCCGTCTAGGCCTAATATCCCTACAATGGTTTGACCTCTGTCCTCGATTGCTGTGCCTGTCCATCCAGGCCTAATGTCCCTACAAGGGTTTGTCCTCGATTGCTGTGCCTGTCCATCCAGGCCTAATGTCCTTACAAGGGTTTGACCTCTGTCCTCGATTGCTGTGCCTGTCCATCCAGGCCTTATGTCCCTACAAGGGTTTGACCTCTGTCCTCGATTGCTGTGCCTGTCCGTCTAGGCCTAATGTCCCTACAATGGTTTGACCTCTGTCCTCGATTGCTGTGCCTGTCCATCCAGGCCTAATGTCCCTACAAGGGTTTGTCCTCGATTGCTGTGCCTGTTCATCTTGGCCTAATGTCCTTACAAGGGTTTGACCTCTGTCCTCGATTGCTGTGCCTGTCCATCCAGGCCTAATGTCCCTACAAGGGTTTGACCTCTGTCCTCGATTGCTGTGCCTGTCCGACCAGGCCTTATGTCCAGTCCTAATGGCTGAACCCTCATTGCAAAGGGAAGCCTCAGTCTCTGGCAATTCAAACCACTAATCCTTCACAGCATGGATCCTTAAATAAAACAAACAGTTTTCTTTAGTTTCAGGGCAGAGAAGAGAACTTCCTCCGTCTTGCTTATGAAGTCATGATCTGTTTGCAAATGCTTAAATCCGAACAATCTGTACCATTATACACTCTAAGGGCCAACCCATTCCAGGGAGCCCTTTCCTGCTCAAAGGAAAGGGAACTCTCCCTGGTGTTGCAGCTTATCTCTTAGCACCGGTTGACCCATGTTGAACCACTGTTCACAGTGAGACCTCCACCATGTCACCACGCTTTGAAGGCTCATGCTCCACTCTAGGGGCCAACCCATTTCGGGGAGCCCTTTCCTGCTTAAAGGAAAGGGAACTCTCCCTGGTGCTGCAGCCTATCTCTTAGTACCTGTTGACCCATGTTCAGAACGAGAAAAGAGCTCCAAGGTACTTAGACTGTGGCAAACACAGTGAGACCATGCTCACAGTGAGAACCTGCTCCATGTCGCCACGCTTTGAAGGCTCGTGCTCCACTCTAGAGGCCAACCCATTCCAAGGAAGCCCTTTCCTGCTCAAAGGAAAGGGAACTCTCCCTGGTGTTGCAGCTTATCTCTTACCACCGGTTGACCCATGTTGAACCGCTGTTCACAGTGAGACCTCCTCTACATCACCACGCTTTGAAGGCTTGTGCTCCACTCTAGGGGCCAACCCATTCTGCGGAGCCCTTTCCTGCTCAAAGGAAAGGGAACTCTCCCCGGTGTTGCATCCTATCTCTTAGCACTTGTTGACCCATGTTGAACCGCTGTTCACATGGCGCCCTGCTCCACGTTGCCATACTTTGAAGGCTCATGCTCCACTCTAGGGGCCAACCCATTCCAGGGAGCCCTTCCCGGCTCAAAGGAAAGGGAAATCTCCCCCAGGTGTAGCCAGCCTGTATCTACCCTCTGACCCATGTTGAACCGCTGTTCACATGCACCCTCCTCCTTCTCGGCCTTGAAAATTCTCATTTGTATATCAGCTATGTCCACCAGATTTTAAAAGACCAGCGAGAGCTCACTAGACGCCAATGGAAACACCCCAATCTAGGGGCAAACCCATTCTAGGGAGCCCTTTCCTGCACAAAGGAAAGGGAACTCTCCCCAGGTGTGGCCAGCCTGTATCTACCCTCTGACCCATGTTGAACCGCTGTTTACATGGTAACTCCTCCGCCTTGAAAATTCTCATTTGTAAATCTACTAACTCCACCAGATTTTAAAAGACCAGCGAGAGCTCACTAGATGCCAACGGAAACACCCCACTCTAGAGGCAAACCCATTCTAGGGAGCCCTTTCCTGCACAAAGGAAAGGGAACTCTCCCCGGGTGTAGCCAACCTGTATCTACCCTCTGCCTCTGTGCCTTGCTGCCATACACCAGATGACTCACTCAACTCCTTGTGGTGTTCTTGGCACTCTCATGCTTCCTCAGGGTGTTGGTGCTAGTCTATCTGCTTGCTAAGTTCCTCCTTCATTGTGCTGTAGGATGTCTATGCCACTTGTCTTGCCGCTTTGCCTGTCATGCTGCCTTCGAGAGTTCATGCATCTCTTATCGGTGCTCTCTTTTGAAGCTGTGGTGAGTTTTTGACAATCTCGCTGCTGCTTTGCACCTCTATTAAAGCACTCTTGCCACTTCTGGTACCCCTTTGCCCCTTTAAAGTACCTTAGGCTATTCATGCCACTTTGGTGCCACTTTGCCACAGTCTAAGTACCTTGGAGTTCTTTTCTTGTTCTGATGATTGGTCCCCAAAAGTTTCATCAAAATTGATAATAAAACCCCAATTCTGCAGCCAAAAATAGACTGCAAATTCTTTCCCCATTGACTTTAATGGGAACTGGAAAACGAATGCACGTATCAATGTATCGGGAGCACCATTGAACGAATGGAATGTATTTGCCCACCAACTAATACCGAATCGGACGAATCCATACCCTCTACACATCCCTATTGGCAATGCTATGAGGGGCTTTATTAAATGCCTTCTGCAAATCCAGTGGTCACGAGCAGTGTGCAATGATAAAACTGTTCTTTAGTTTTACTTTTGTTTCATTTTCCCCCCTTTGTTTTTGTTTTGTAAGGCTTTGTTTATTTTTCATTTACGGTGCACTATTTTGATGTAGCGTGCACTATTTGAATTTGTAATAGTGCACACTAAACAAAAAAATGTTTAAAAAAATTCAGGAAAATTTTCATCTTTTCAGTTTTGAAATGATATGAAACGTCAGTCAATTTCATTAACATTGCCTATGTTATTAAAATGACAGCACATCTACCGGTCACTTTTACCCACGTTTATTTACACCTTCAATAATCCTAATAGATTAGTAAGGCATGACTTCCCTTTGATAAAAGCATGATGGCTTTTTCCCGTTAGACCATTGCACTCTATCTGCCCAATAATCTGTCCTTAACTATAGTTTCTACCATTTTGCTCAGCTCAGATATCAGGCTTATTGGTCTATAGTGTCCAGCTCATCCCAGAACCCTTTTTAAATAACGGCATTACACTGGCCACCCTCTAGTCTTCAGGTTCTGTAGCACTTTTAAATGAGAGATTACAGGTTAACAGGAGCAGAGCAGCAATTTCATATTTGAGTTATTTCAGAACTCTGGAGTGAATACCATCAGGTCATGGTGATTTGTTGTTATTTAATCTTTCAATTTGCTCTAATCGCTTCAAGTCCTCTGACTCGTGGTTCTGTTGTGGGCATCACTGCGACATCCTCTTCAGTAAAGGCCAAAGCAGTGAATCCAGTTATATTTCCTACATGGCTTTGCTATCCCTGTACATCCCTGTTACCCCTTCCTGGTCATCTGGTGGTCCAACTGACTCTCAATATTTTGACACTGTGACAAGCTTCTTCTCAGTGAGAACCAAGCCTAAAGTAGTTCTCCCATTCAGCAGTTCCTTGCTTGCCTTTATGTCATTCTTAACATATAGTGTCACATCTCCACCAATTCAATCTGCCCTGTTCTTCTGATATAATTTGTACCCTGGTATAAGTGTCCCATTGGTTATTCTTGTTCCACCAAGTCTCTGAGATGCCAGTTATGTTTTCCTCTTCGTTCAGTGCCACACGTCACCTTTCCAATCTTATTTCTTAGAGTTCTGCTATTTGCATACAGGCAAGATCCCTAAATACAGCCTGCTTATTTGTTTCATATTTACTGTATCTGCTCTTTATTTAAATCCACCTGAGCTCTCTCACCTTTTACCGCCTCCACTCTATCAGGAAATGCTGACATTTCTGTTAACATGGTCCCTGTCTAGGATGTGAAAAAACAAAAACAAGACCGATGCCTTGGAAAGGATTTTATTCAAATAGTATGGAAATGCCCGACTCTAGCCAAAGTTTCACTCTATATCTTTTAAAAGAGCCCCTGATGCAGCCATAGAGAGTGTGCTTAAATACCGTATGTATTCACTGGCAGTATCCACTGATTAGATGTATTAGAATGACTTTAAAAATGTATCTTGATCAGTTGACCTCAAGAAGTCTAGGAGTCCACGATTAAGGATATTGTGTTGTGTTCACTGCAAAGGCATCTTTAATGAGCAAAGCACTGTAGCCAAAACTAGGAATCTTTATATCCACATTTAAGAGTGTTGTGTTATGCTTCACACGATGGCGATTTTCAGCTGATCGAGATGGTGTTTGTTTCTAAAGGATGTCTGAAGATAATTGCAGTGTTCTGTCGCTGAAAATCGCCATCGTGTGAAGCATAACACGACACTCTTAAATGTGGATATAAAGATTCCTAGTTTTAGCTGCAGTGCTTTGCTCATTAAAGATGCCTTTGCAGTGAACACAAGTCAACATCTTGAGGTCAACTGATCAAAATACATTTTTAAAGTCATTCTAATACATCTAATCAGTGGATACTGCCAGTGAATACATACGGTATTTAAGTACACACTCTATAACTTTTAAAAGGGGCCTGATGTAGCCATAAAGCGAAACTTTGGCCAGAATCGGGCAACACCATACTATTTGAATAAAATCCTTTCCAAGGCATCGGTCTTGTTTTTGTTTTTTCACTTCCGTGGCTTTCCTAGACCGATTACCATCTTGTTTTGTGGGTCCCTGTCTAGGATGTGTCATCTCCTCATGGGCCCTCTTTCTCTCTCCCCTGTCGGCCCTCGCTTGTTTCCTCCCCAGTGAACTCTCTCTCCCCTGTGGTGCCTGTCTTGAGTGTATTCCTCCCTCCTCAGTGACTTCTCTCTCTTGCACACACTCTCCCATGGTGCCCTCCTCCATTCTGCTGCCTGCCTATCATGTACTGAGATCCTGTTCTGTGCAGGGCACATGGCACCAGCAGACAGGGACTAATAACTTTCTTTCAGGTCCTTATCACACTGGATGTCAGGCTGGTCCAGGATTCAGGAAGAGTCAGCGAATAAAAACTGCACAAGGAAACAAGACATGAACCATGCAACTGCACATGCGTGAAACAGGTGGGGAGGTTTATTGACTGGAAATGAAAATTTGAAATAAATATTTTTTTAAAAATCTCTCAGTCCAGAGTCTCCTTGCAGCGCCTGGGACAGGAGTGATATAGGCAGTGCCACGGGGAATGCACTTCGGGAATCTTCTGCAGGGTGAGAACCAGGGGAGATGCCCTTTTCCTGTAATCCAGGAGGTGGCTCTCAGAGGACAGGGCCCTTCCAGCAATTTCTAGGACTGGTGTCAGTGGAGGATCCCAGGATGAGTGCCCATCACCGTGCCAGAGGTCGATTTCAGCACAGCAGGCTGAACCTGTAAAAGAAGAGAGACGGGCATGAGAGGGGGTGAGAGGAGCATGAGGGGAATGGCACGTGAGACAGGGTGAAGGTGAGAACATAAGAACTCGCCATACTGGGTCAGACCAAGGGTCCATCAAGCCCAGCATCCTGTTTCCAACAGTGGCCAATCCAGGCCACAAGAACCTGGCAATTACCCAAGAGTTGGGCATTGTTTGTTTTCGCTGTATTTTAATGTTCAATGGATTTACGCTTTGTACTTTACTGTTCTCTTTCCAATCTGTTCCCTGCTCTGGGAGTTTCTGGTGGGGAAGGGTAAATTAAATAAAGGTGAATGTAGAGAAAACAGGATGTGAGCGCAGGTACAGGGCTGCTTCTTCCATTAAGAGAAATAGTACCTCAAGGACAGCAGAATATCTTTTGTGGAGGGGGCAGCAGTAAAAATCTCCAGATACAACGTACCCACTTTTAAGACAGATGTGGGGGCAGAAAGAGAGGAAGCAGGGCGGGTGGGTGAGATGTGGGGAGAGAGATAGTGCACAGAGTCATCTCCAAATCCACTAATCCCAACCCCCCTTAACCCAGAGAGTCATCTACTGACCTCCAACCCCTAGTATCATCTCCAAATCCACTAATCCCAACCCCCTAACCTAGAATGTCATCTACTAATCCCCAACACTGTGCCATCCCCAAATCCACCAATCAAACCCCTAACCTAGAGTCATCTACTAATCCCCAACCCTGTCTCATCTCCAAATCCACTAATCCCAACCCCCTAACCTAGAGTGTCATATACTGACCTCCAACCCCTAGTGTCATCCCCAAATCCACTAACCCCAACCCCCCTAACCTAGAGTGTCATCCCCAAATCCAATCAACCCCCCTAAACTAGAGAGTCATCTACTAATCCCCAACCCTGTGTCATCTCCAAATCCACTAATCCCACCTCCCCTAAGCCAGAGTGTCATCTACTGACCTCCAACCCCTAGTGTCATCCCCAAATCCACTAATCCCTACCCCCCTAACCTAGAGTGTCATCTACTAATCCCACCCTGTGCCATCCCCACATCCACTAATCCCAACCCCCTAACCCAGAGTGTCATCCCCAAATCCAATCAACCCCCCTAAACTAGAGAGTCATCTACTAATCCCCAACCCTGTGTCATCTCCAAATCCACTAATCCCACCTCCCCTAAGCCAGGGTGTCATCTACTGACCTCCAACCCCTAGTGTCATCCCCAAATCCACTAATCCCAACCCCCTAACCTAGAGTGTTATCTACTAATCCCCAACCTTGTGCCATCCCCACATCCACTAACCCCAACCCCCTAACCCAGAGTGTCATCTACTGACCTCCAACCCCTAGAGCAGAGCTTTCCAAACTTTTCATGTTGGTGACACACTTTTTAGACAAACATAATTTCGGGACACAGTAATTCGGTCTACTAACAAACCAGAGGTTAAAGGTTAAACAAACGAAATATATTTTGACAATTTAAGTATGTTTCCTTAAATATATACATAATAAAATGTTTCACGACACAACCTATCTTGTGAAAACCTTTCATTTATATTAAAAATATATAATATTCCAAGATTAATGTTATTGTTATAATTTATGAGTAACAATAATAAAACAAAGTTATTGTGTTATTCAATTTACCTCTTTAATGAGATATATGAGCTTGATGGGATGAACACAGCTTTTGAATATTTGGTGTTAATAAAAAAGTCCAAAGGGTCTTCTGCGTAATTTTAAAAAGCTGGCCAGTTTCACACTATAAAATTATTTGATAGCCTCATTCAACTAATTCTATATGGATTATGAGAGTGAAGTCTGGAATTTATAGGAAGGGACAGAATGTCAATATAAATCCTGCACCTCCAGTTCTTTAACTCTGTGCATCCACTAAAATTCCCCCAAACAATGGAGCTTGGATGTTTCCCTTACAGCTCATCATACTAAAACATATTTTCAAATGCTGGTGTCACCTCACAGTAACAGCAGCACAAACACCTTCCACTGCCAGGCACATTGTGAACTAACAGAAAACCTCGCAAAAAAGACACTTAAAATCTATACTGCAATCCCATTGTAATATAACAGTAATAACACCAAGGACTCAAACAACAATACCCCAACCTGTGAAAAAGCAAGGGTAAATATTACACTGGGTCCTAGAATACCAATACACCACCTACTGAGGAAACAAAACAAACCCGATTGCTATAGATCCCTATGCTAGCAGAATCTCTCATCATGATCACACACACACAGAGCAGAGACAGACCCTCACCAAATACAGAATACAAAATAAAGGAGCACAAATTAAACAAAAACTGAAATGGAAACCCCAAGAAGCCAGACTCTGTGTATTAACAATGGAAAAACAGAACCACCATTCCTCATAAAACAAATAAAATCAAGAAACATAAAGCATCAGTTATAATAGTAAACCATACTAATAAAAGAATATTTTAAAACTACTGATAAATAGAATTTCTATTAATTAAAATCATAATCATTTTTTACAATTTCCCAAACACCAATAAAATATTTCAAAACAGCACATATAGCAAATAACACCCAATAATTAAAACTAATAAGGATTTTTAAAAGCCCCTGCTGTCCATACGTGGGAGCTCTTGATTTCCAGTCACCCTGATATTGTCGAGGATTAGGAAGTATCCTCTCTCTCTCACACAAACTCACATGTCCATTCTCTCTCACACATACACTGTCACATACTTACACATTCATGCTCTTATACCCACCATAACCTCTCGCTCTCACAGACACTGACACACTCTCAGACACTCTCTCCCCCTCCACACACACACCCCCACATACACACTCTTACACCCCTGGATTTTCTCATACACACTCATGCTCTCACTCTCACTGGCTCCCTCACATACACACCTACCCAGGCAAGCTCCCAATCATTCTCACACAAACACACACACACAGGCAAGCTCCCAGCCATTCTCACACACTGAAACTGACCCCCAGGCAGGCTCCCATTCATTTTCACACCACTCCCTCACCATCCCCCAGGCATGCACAAATTCATTCTCACACACACACAGACCCCCAGGCAGGCACCGATTTATTCTCACACACACAGGCAGGCAGCTATTCTCACACATACACCCCCAGGAAGACTCCCATTCATTCTCATACACACACACCACACACAGGCAGGCAGCTATTCTCACACACACACACACCCCCAGGAAGACACCCATTCATTCTCATACACACACACCACACACAGGCAGGCAGCTATTCTCACACACACACACCCCCAGGAAGACACCCATTCATTCTCATACACACACACCACACACAGGCAGGCAGCTATTCTCACACATACACCCCCAGGAAGACTCCCATTCATTCTCATACACACACACCACACACAGGCAGGCAGCTATTCTCACACATACACCCCCAGGAAGACACCCATTCATTCTCATACACACACATCACACACAGGCAGGCAGCTATTCTCACACACACACACCCCCAGGAAGACACCCATTCATTCCCATACACACACACACACACCACACAGAGGCAGGCAGCTATTCTCACACATACACCCCCAGGAAGACTCCCATTCATTCTCATACACACACACCACACACAGGCAGGCAGCTATTCTCACACATACACCCCCAGGAAGACACCCATTCATTCTCATACACACACATCACACACAGGCAGGCAGCTATTCTCACACATACACCCCCAGGAAGACACCCATTCATTCTCATACACACACACCACACACAGGCAGGCACCTATTCTCACACATACAGACCCCAGGAAGACACCCATTCATTCTCATACACACACACCACACACAGGCAGGCAGCTATTCTGACACATACACCCCCAGGAAGACACCCATTCATTCTCATACACACACACCACACACAGGCAGGCAGCTATTCTCACACATACACCCCCAGGAAGAGACCCATTCATTCTCATACACACACACACACAGGCAGGCAGCTATTCTCACACACACCCCCAGGAAGACACCCATTCATTCTCATACACACACACCACACACAGGCAGGCAGCTATTCTCACACATACAGACCCCAGGAAGACACCCATTCATTCTCATGCACACCACACACAGGCAGGCAGCTATTCTCACACATACACCCCCAGGAAGACACCCATTCATTCTCACACACACACATACACCACACACAGGCAGGCACCTATTCTCACACATACACCCCCAGGAAGACACCCATTCATTCTCATACACACACACCACACACAGGCAGGCAGCTATTCTCACACATACAGACCCCAGGAAGACACCCATTCATTCTCATGCACACCACACACAGGCAGGCACCTATTCTCACACATACACCCCCAGGAAGACACCCATTCATTCTCACACACACACATACACCACACACAGGCAGGCACCTATTCTCACACATACACCCCCAGGAAGACACCCATTCATTCTCATACACACACACCACACACAGGCAGGCACCTATTCTCACACATACACCCCCAGGAAGACACCCATTCATTCTCATGCACACACACCACACACAGGCAGGCAGCTATTCTCACACATACACCCCCAGGAAGACACCCATTCATTCTCATACACACACACCACACACAGGCAGGCAGCTATTCTCACACATACAGACCCCAGGAAGACACCCATTCATTCTCATGCACACACACCACACACAGGCAGGCACCTATTCTCACACATACACCCCCAGGAAGACACCCATTCATTCTCACACACACACATACACCACACACAGGCAGGCACCTATTCTCACACATACACCCCCAGGAAGACACCCATTCATTCTCATACACACACATACACCACACACAGGCAGGCACCTATTCTCACACATACACCCCCAGGAAGACACCCATTCATTCTCATACACACACACCACACACAGGCAGGCAGCTATTCTCACACATACACCCCCAGGAAGACACCCATTCATTCTCACACACACACATACACCACACACAGGCAGGCACCTATTCTCACACATACACCCCCAGGAAGACACCCATTCATTCTCATACACACACACCACACACAGGCAGGCACCTATTCTCACACATACACCCCCAGGAAGACACCCATTCATTCTCATGCACACACACCACACACAGGCAGGCAGCTATTCTCACACATACACCCCCAGGAAGACACCCATTCATTCTCATACACACACACCACACACAGGCAGGCAGCTATTCTCACACATACAGACCCCAGGAAGACACCCATTCATTCTCACACACACACACCACACACAGGCAGGCAGCTATTCTCACACATACAGACCCCAGGAAGACACCCATTCATTCTCACACACACACACACACCACACACAGGCAGGCAGCTATTCTCACACATACAGACCCCAGGAAGACACCCATTCATTCTCACACACACATACCACACACAGGCAGGCAGCTATTCTCACACATACACCCCCAGGCAGACTCCCATCCATACACATGCACACACTAAAGGCAGACCCCCTCTCTTTCTTTTGCCAGCAACCTCGGAGCCTCTCTCATTCCTCTGCTGCCACTGTCACTGATGCCACATGGCTATTGGGGAGGTGCTGATTGCTGCTATTGGCACTGAAGCCCATTCTGCTGCTTCCTCTGTGCAGGCCCCGTGGGCTTCCACTTTCTCCATGCGGATCTCGTACATTGTGAGATCCGTAGAGAAAGTGCTACTCTTGCACATTCCCAAAGATTACATGTGCCAATCACTAAAACGTAATTTATTTTATTTTTTTTACCTTTGCTGTCTGATCTTAGTTTTCTAATCGGTTGGTCCCAGGCTTTTCTTTCCTACCTTCCCTTTCTTATTTTTTTGCCAATTCCTTTCATATTGTCTTTTTTTCTATTTCTTTTCTCTCCATCTATCTTCTTCCCTCAAACATACAGTCAGGTTCTCATTCTCACATGCTGTCTCTCTCTCTCACACACACATACAGGCTCTCACTCTCACATGCTGTCTCTCATACAATCATTCATACACAGTCTCTCTCTTGCACATGTTGACTCTCACACACCCAGGCTCTCTCTCATTCCCACATGCTGTCTTGCTCAAGCACAGGCTCTCATACAATCATTCATACACACAGGCTCTCACTGTGACATGCTGTCTCTCTCTCACGCACACAGGCTCTCACATGCTGTCTCTGCAAACATGGAGGTCCTCACTTCCACACAAATCTCTCAACTCATCTCGCAAACGCACACAATCTCTCAATTCATCTCATACATGCAAACAATCTCTCAACTCATCTCATACACACACTCTACGGGCCCTCAGCCTCTCTCTTACCTCTGGGCCTCCTCTTCACGGCTCGCTGCAGGATGGGCTCTGCAGCGGCCCTGATCTTCTCGGACCAATCCGCGGTAAGGACCCTGCTACCGGGCCTCCTCCTCTTCTCAGCCCGCTGCAACAATGCTGCTCCTCTTCTGCACGTGGCTGATGCTCCTCGTCCTTCCTGCCCGTGCGGCTCCAGCAACATTTTTCTTCCGGGGCCGCATGGGCAGGAAGGAGGCGGAGCACCTGCACGTTTCGACGTGACCTTTTTCTTTGGACCGTGGTGACGTGAGCTCCATCACAGCCCTGCCGATCTTCCTGCTGTTTGTCTCTGGCACACAGCACAACAATCTTCACTGCTCAGCCGCCAGTGGGTTAGGTCCACCAGCGGCCGCATTGGCTCCCACTTGCCGGTGTGTGACGTGCACTGGGCTTGCGCGACACACCGGCACACCTCAGGCGACACACTAAAGTGTCGCGACATACACTTTGGAAAGCTCTGCCCTAGAGTCATCTCCAAATCCACTAATCTCAACCCCCCTAACCTAGAGTGTTATCTACTAACCCCCAACCCTGTGTCATCCCCAAATCCATTATCCCCCAAACCCCTAACCTAGAGTGTTATCTACTAATCACCAACCCTGTGTCATCCCCAAATCCAATAACCCACAACTCCCCTAACCTAGAGCGTTATCTACTAATCACCAACCCTGTGTCATCCCCAAATCCAATAACCCCCAACCCCCCAACCTAGACTGTTATTAACTAACCCCCAATCCTGTGTCATCCCCAAATCCACTAATCACCAACCCCCTAACCTAGAGTGTTATCTACTAACCCCCAACCCTGTGTCATCCCCAAATAGACAAATCACAACCCCCCCAAACCCAGTGTTATCTACTAATCCACAACCCTCCGTGTCATCTCCAAATCCACTAATCACAACCCCCTAAACTAGAATGTCATCTAACCCCCAATCTTCAGTTTTATCCCCAAATCCACCATCCCCCAACCCCCATAACCTAGAAAGTCATCTACTAACACCCAACACTCAGTGTCATCTCCAAATCCACTAATCCCAACCTCCCAACCCAAAGTGTCATCTACGAACCCCCAACCATCAGTCATCTCCAAATCCACTAATACCAACCCCCATAACAGAGAGTGTCATTTACTAACCCCAACCCCTAGTGTCATCTCCATATCCGCTAATCCCAACTCCCCTCACCCAGAGTGTCACCTACTAACCACAACCCTCAGTGTCATCTCCAAAATCCACTAATCCCAACTCCCCTCACCCAGAGTGTTATCTACTAACCCCCAACCCTCAGTGTCATCTCCAAATTCACTAACCCCCAACACCCCTAACCTAGAAAGTCATCTAACCCCCTACCCTCAGTGTGATTTCCAAATCCACCAACCCCCAACCCCCCTAACCCAGTGCTAACCCCCAAACTTCAGTGTCATCCCCAAATCCACTAACCCCCAACCCCCCTAACCCAGAATGTCATCTACTAACCCCCAACCCTCAGTGTCATCCCCAATGCACTAATCCCAATCCCCCAATCCAGAGTGTCATCTACTGATCCCAACCCTCAGTGTCATCCCCAAATCCACTAACCCCCAACCCCCAGAACCTAGAATGTCATCTACTAACCCCCAACCCTCAGAGACATCTCTAAATCCACTAATCGCAACCCCACAACCCATAGTGTCATCTCCACATTCACTAATCCCAACCCCCCAACCCAGAGTGTAATCTCAAAATCCACTAACACCCAACCCCCCTAACCTAGAGTGTCATCTGCTAACCCCCAACCCTCATAGTCATCCCCAAATCCACTAAAACCCAACCCCTCTAACCCACTGTCAGCTACTGACCCCCAACCCTCAGTGTCATCTATTGACCCCCAACGCTCAGTTTAATCTCCAAATCCACTTATCCCAACCCCTTAAACCCAGTGTCATCTACTAACCCCCAACCCGTAGTGTCATCTCCAAATCCACTAATCCCAACCCCCCTAACCCAGAGTGTCACCTAACCACAACCCTCAGTGTCATCTCCAAATCCACTAATCCCAACCTCCCTCAACCAGAGTGTCATCTACTAACCCCCAACCCTCAGTGTCATCTTCAAATCCACTAATCCCAAACCCCCTAATCCAGAGTGTCATCTACTAACCCCCAACCCTCAGTGTCATCTAACCCCCACTAACCCCGAACCCCCGTAACCCAATGTCATCTACTGACCCCCAACCCTCAGGGTCATCTCCAAGTCCACTAATCCCAACCCCCAATCCAGAGTGTCTTCTACTAAACCCCAACCCTCAATGTCATCTCCAAATCACTAATCCCAATCCCAAACCCAGAGTGTTATTTACTGACACTCCAAGCCTCATTGTCATCTCCAACTCAACTAATCCCAACCCCCCAGAGTGTCATCTACTAACCCCCAACCCTCAGTGTTATCTCCAAATCAACTAATCCCAACCCCCCCAACTCAGTGTCATCTACTAACCCCATTCCTCAGTGTCATCTCCAAATCCGCTAATCCCAACCCCCTTAACCCCCAGTGTCTTCTAACCACAATCCCTAGTGTCATCCCCAAATCCATTAACCTCCAACCCCCCTAACCTAGAGTGTCATCTACAAACCCCGAACCCACAGTGTCATCTCCAAATCCACTAATCGCAACCCCCCAACCCATAGTGTCATCTATTAACCCCAACCCTCAGTGTCATCTCCAAATTCACTAACCCCCAACCCCCCTAACCTAGAGTGTCATCTGCTAACCCCCAACCCTCATAGTCATCCCCAAATCCACTAGCACCCAACCCCTCTAACCCAGTGTCAGCTACTGACCCCCAACCCTCAGTGTCATCTATTGACCCCCAACACTCAGTGTAATCTCCAAATCCACTTATCCCAACCCCGAGTGTCACCTACTAACCCGAACCCTCAGTGTCATCTCCAAATCCACTAATCCCAACCCCCCTAAACCAGAGTGTCATCTACTGACCTCCAACCCTCAGAGTCATCTCCAAATCAACTAACCCACAAACCCTCCTAACCTAGAATGTCATCTACTAACCCCCAACCCTCAGTGTCATCCCCAAATCCACTAACCCTGAACCCCCGTAACTCAGTGTCATCTACTGACCCCACAACCCTCAGGATCATCTCTAAACCCACTAATCCCAACCCCCAACCCAGAGTGTCATCTACTAACCCCCAACCCTCAATGTCATCTCCAAATCACTAATTTCAATCCCCAACCCAGAGTGTTATTTACTGACCCCCCAAGCCTCAGTGTCATCTCCAAATCAACTAATCCCAACCCCAACCCAGAGTGTCATCTACTAACCCCCAACCCTCACTGTCATCTCCAAATCCACTAATCCCAACACCCCTAACCTAGTGTGTCATATACTAACCCAAACCTCAGTGTCATCTCCAAATCCATTAATCCCAATCCCCTTAAACCCCAGTGTATTCTAACCCCAACCCCTAGTGTCATCCCCAAATCCACTAACCCCCAATCCCCCTAACCTAGAGTGTCATCTACTATCAACCCCCAGTGAAATCCCGAAATCCACTAACCCCCAACCCCCCTAATGTAGAATGTCATATACTAACCCCAACCCTGTTTCATCCCCAAATCCATTAACCCCAACCCCCCCTAACCCAGAGTGTTATCTACTGACCCTTAACCCTCAGTGTCATCTCCAAATCCACTAATTTATTTATTTATTTATTTAACTTTGTATACCGACTTTCAAGTTAATATCAAGGCGGTTAACAATATTTGAATTCGCAGTAGCAAAATTCACAAAAATCCGTTACCCAAAACACATATATCTCGCTAATAATTTACATAGTAAAATCAAATACAAAATAATGTCCCATTAAATAAGAAAAAAAACAAAACATAAAAACAAGATAAAATCTTAATAGTTAAAACATTTTTCAAAATTAAAACCCTCCAGACTTCATCCCCGTTCTTTATCCTGACCTATACCTCCCTTATTCTGTCATTTTTTAGATTTTTCGGCTCCTCTAAACCCTTGCGACTTTTTATGTCTCCTGATAATCCTTTAAGTAAAATAAAGAGAAAGAGAAGAATCGGATGGCCTAGTTAAAAGCCTGTTGAAAAAGCCAGGTCTTTATCAGTTTTTTAAAACTATTAATATTCTACTCAAGGCGGATTTCAACCGGGAGGGAATTCCACAACCCAGGTCCAGCCAAGGATAATGCTCTTTCTCTCACGGAGCTCAAATGGGCCAATTTGGGTGAGGGAATTGGTAGTAGAGCTTGCCCGAGTGACCTTAGATTGCGAGCTGGAACATGAATACGCAGTGAAGCATTAAGCCATTCCGTATTACTCCCATATATGGTTTTATGGATTAAGGTAAGACATTTATAATGAATGCAGGACTGGACTGGCAACCAATGTAACTTCATCAATGCTGGGGAAAAGTGGTCATACCTATTTATATTAGACAGCAATCGCGCGGCCGCATTTTGCAGTAATTGTAGGGGATGAATAGTTGACAAAGGAACCCCCAGCAGTAGCGCATTGCAGTAATCTAATTTTGGTAAAATTAGGGCCTGCAAGACTATTCGAAAATCATTTAAATGCAACAGAGGCTTCAGTTTTCTTAACACTCTTAGCTTGTGAAAGCCATCTTTTATAGTAGACTTTATTGAAGATTTCATAGTTAACTCAGAATCAAGAATGAAACCCAGATCTCTTACTTCACGTATAATCTTATGAGATAGGGAATGTGATACTAAATCAGCCTCTATTTTCTCTGTAATCTTGTTGCTAATGAATAGTATTTCAGTTTTCGAATCATTCAAAGAAAGAGACATATGTGTCAGAAGCTGTTTGATAGCCTTGAAATACATGTCCCATAATTTCAGTGCAGCCGATAAAGAATCTGTAATAGGTAACAAAATCTGTATGTCATCAGCAAACAGATAATGCACCAGTCCTAACCCAGCTAAAAATCTACAAAGAGGTGCCATGTAAATATTAAACAAGGTTGGTGAAAGAGATGAACCCTGTGGTACTCCGGCATGGAGATCCACTGTTTCAGATTCAGCTGTACCCCATTTTACTACATAGGATCTGTTCGAAAGAAAAGATTCAAACCAACTCAATGTTTTGTCTGAAAGGCCAATCTCCTGCATTCTTGAAATTAATGATTCGTGGCTTACGGTATCAAATGTCGCTGTTATATCCAATAAAATTAACAGATATGAGGTATTTTGGTCAAAGCCTCTTTGAATAGTATCACATAATGACATTAAAAGAGTTTCAGTATTATGGGCTTTCCTAAAACCATACTGAGATGGAAAAAGAAGATGGTGATCTTCTAAATGGTCCATAAGCTGACGATTCACAACTTTTTCAATTAGTTTGGCCAAAAAAGGAAGAATTGAAATTGGTCGATAGTTAGCCAGAATTTCAGGATCTAGTTGGGCTTTTTTCAAGATAGGTTTCACTAAAGCGCATTTCAAACCATCGGGGAAACTGCCTTCTTCTAGAGATAGATTCACAATGTCAGCCAAAGGTTTGGCGATAATGTCTTGAACCAACTTAAGATAGTTAATATGCATCTTGTCTACCGGATGCTTAGCTGGTTTCATCTTTTTAATTAAATTAACAATTTCTAAAGAAGAGACTGTCTCAAATGTAGCCCAGTTAACTGAAGGATTGATAGGTAGTGAAATCTTTTGCGGGGGCTGAGTGGTTAGATCTTTTAAAACGGCTAAAATTTTTCCTTTAAAGAAAGCAGCAAACTCATTACTTTTCTCATGTATCTTATTGGACCCAAAAGAAGATTTTTCTTTCACATGAATAAGCTCGGATACATAAGAAAAAAGCTCCCTCGGATTAAATTGATATTTATGAATTCTATCCGAATAGAAATCTCGTTTGGCGGTATTAATAGAGTCTCTGTAGTTATACAGAGCTGATCTATAATTGACTAGTGAAATATCATTACGATTTTTCCGCCATATTCGTTCTAATTTTCTTAACCCTCTCTTCAGCCCAACCCCCAACCCATATTGTCCTTTACTGACCCCCAGCCCTCAGTGTCATCTCCAAATCCACTGACCCACAAACCCCCATAACCCAGAGTGTCATCTACTAACCCCAACACACTAATCTCAACCCCTGCCTAATCCAAAGTGTCATCTACTGACCTCTAACCCTCAGTGACATCTCCAAATACACTAACCCCCAAACCCCCTAACCCAGAGGGTCATCTACTAACCCCCAACCCTCAGTGTCATCTCCAAATTCACTAACCCCCAAACCCCCTAACCTAGAAAGTCATCCCCTAATCCCCAACCCTCAGTGTGATCTCCAAATCCACCAACCCCCAACCCCCCTAACCCAGAATGTCATCTACTAACCCACAACCCTCAGTGTCATCCCCAATGCACTAATCCCAACCTCCCCAATCCAGAGTGTCATCTACTGACCCCAACCCTCAGTGTCATCCTCAAATCCACTAACCCACAACCCCCATAACCCAGTGTCATCTACTGACCTCCAATCCTCAATGTCATCTCCAAATCCACTAACCCACAAACCCCCCTAACCAAGAATGTCATCTCCCCCAAATCCACTAACCCCCAACCCCCATAACCCAGAGTGTCATCTCCCCCAAATCCACTAACCCCCAACCCCCATAACCCAGAGTGTCATCTACTGACCTCCAACCCTCAGTGTCATACCTAAATCCACTAACCCACAAACCCCCCTAACCCAGTGTCATCTACTAACCCCTAACCCTCAGTGTCATCTCCAAATCCACTAATCCCAACCCCCAACCCATATTGTCCTTTACTGACCCCCAGCCCTCAGTGCCATCTCCAAATCCACTGACCCAAAACCCCTCCTAATCCAGAGTGTCATCTACTAACCCCAACCCTCAGTGTCATCCCCAAATCCACTAATCTCAACCCCCGCCTAATCCAGAATGTCATCTACTAACCTCCAACCCTCATCTCCAAAACCACTAACCCCCAAACCCCCTAACCCAGAGTGTCATCTACTAACCCCGAACCCTCGGTGTCATCCCCAAATTCACTAACCCCCAAACCCCCTAACCTAGAAAGTCATCTACTAACCCCCAACCCTCAGTGTGTTCTCCAAATCCACTAATCTCAACCCCCGCCTAATCCAGAATATCATCTACTAACCTCCAACCCTCAGTGACATCTCCAAATCCACTAACCCCCAAACCCCCTAACCCAAAGTGTCATCTACTAACCCCGAACCCTCGGTGTCATCCCCAAATTCACTAACCCCCAAACCCCCTAACCTAGAAAGTCATCTACTAACCCCCAACCCTCAGTGTGTTCTCCAAATCCACCAACCCCAAACCCCCCTAACCCAGTGCTAACCCCCAACCTTCAGTGACATCCCCAAATCCACTAACCCCCAACCCCCTAACCCAGAGTGTCATCTACTAACCCCTACCCTGTGTCATCCCCAATGCACTAATCCCAACCCCCAATCCAGAGTGTCATCTGACCCCCAACCCTCAGTGTCATCCCCAAATCCACTAACCCCCATAACCCAGTGTCATCTACTGATCCGCAACCCTCAGTGTCATCTCCAAATCCAATAATCCCAAACCCAAACCCAGTATGTCATCTACTAACCCCCAACCCTCAGTGTCATCCCTAATGCACTAACCCCAACCTCTGCAATCCAGAGTGTCATCTACGGACCTCCAATCCTCAATGTCAGCTCCAAATCCACTAACCCACAAACCCCCCGAACCCTCAGTGTCATCCCCAAATCCACTAACCCCCAATCCCCGTAACCCAGAGTGTCATCTACTGACCCCCAACCTTGTGTCATCTCCAAATCAACTAATCCAAACCCCGAGTGTCATTTCCTGATACCTAACCCTTAGTGTCATCTCCAAATCCACTAATCGCAACGCCCCAACCCACAGTATCATCTACTAACCTCCAACCCTCAGTGTCATCTCCAAATTCACTAATCCCAACCCCCCCCCCAATGCAGAGTGGCATCTCCAAATCCACTAACCCCCAACCCCCCTAACCTAGAGTGGCAACTGTTAACCCCCAACCCTCATAGTCATCCCCAAATCCACTAACACCCAACCCCCAACCCAGAGTGTCAACTACTAACCCGCAACCCTCAGTGTCATCTCAAATTCCACTAATCCCACCCCCCTAACCCAGAGTGTCATCTACTAACCCCCAACCCCTAGTGTCATCTCCAAATCCACTAATCCCAACCCCCCCCCTTACTGAGTGTCATCTACTGACCTCCAATCCTCAGTGTCATCTCCAAATCCACTAATCCCAATCCCCCCTAACAGAGTGTCATCTACTGACCTCCAACCCTCAGTATCATCTCCAAATCAACTAATCCCAACACCCCTAACCCAGTGTGTCATCTACTAACCCCCAACCCTCAGTGTCATGTCCAAATCCAGTAATCACAACCCCTTAACCCCAGTGTCTTCTACTAACCCCAACCCCTGTCATCCCCAAATCCACTCCCCCAACCACCCTAACCTAGATTGTCATCTACTAACCATCAACCTCCATTGACATCCCCAAATCGACTAACCCCGAACCCCCATAACCCAGTGTCATCTACTGACCCCCAACCCTCAGTGTCATCTCCAAATCCACTAATCCCAACCCCCAAGTCATATTGTCATTTACTGACCCCCAGCCCTGTGTCATCTCCAAATCCACTAATCCCAACCCCCCTAACCCAGAGCGTCATCTACTAACCCCAACACTCAGTGTCATCCCCAAATCCACTAATCTCAACCCCCGCCTAATCCAGAGTATCATCTACTGAACTCCAACCCTCAGTGACATCTCCAAATTCACTAACCCCCAACCCCCTAACCTAGAAAGTCATCTAACCCCCAACCCTCAGTGTGATCTCCAAATCCACCAACCTCCAAGCCCCCTAACCCATAGTGCTAACCCCCAAACTTCAGTGACATCCCCAAATCCACTAACCCCCAACTCCCTAACCCAAAGTCTCATCTATTAACCCCTACCCTGTGTCATCCCTAATGCACTAATCCCAACCACCCCAATCCAGAGTGTCATCTACTTACCCCAACTCTCTTTCATCCCCAAATCCACTAACCCCCAACCCCCATAACCCAGTGTCATCTAACTGACCCGAAACCCTCAGTGTCATCTCCAAATCCACTAATCCCAACCCTCCTAAACCCCAGTTTCTTCTATTAACCCCAACCCCTGGTGTCATCCCCTAATCCCTACCCCCCTAACCCCCAGTATCATCTGCAATTCTACTAATCCCAACCCCCCTAACCCAGAGTGTTATCTACTGACCCTTAACCCTCAGTGTCATCTCCATATCCACTAATCCCAACCCCCAACCCATATTGTCCTTTACTGACCCCCAGCCCTCAGTGTCATCTCCAAATCCACTGACCCACAAACCCCCATAACCCAGAGTGTCATCTACTAACCCAAACACACTAATCTCAACCCCTGCCTAATCCAAAGTGTCATCTACTGACCTCTAACCCTCAGTGACATCTCCAAATACACTAACCCCCAAACCCCCTAACCTAGAAAGTCATCCCCTAATCCCCAACCCTCAGTGTGATCTCCAAATCCATTAACCCCCAACCCCCTAACCCAGAGAGTCATCTACTAATGCCCAACCCTCATTGTCATCTCCAAATCCACTAATCCCAACTCCCTAATCCAGATCATCATCTACTGACCTCCAACCCTCAGTATCATCTCCAAATCCATTAACCCCCAACCCGCTAACCCAGAGTGTCATCTACTAATGCCCAACCCTCATTGTCATCTCCAAATCCACTAATCCTAACCCCCCTAAACATGTCATTTACTGACCCCCAACCCTCAGTGTCATCTCCAAATCCACTAATCCCATCCCCTAACCCAGTGTCATCTACTAACCCCCAACCCTCAGTGTCATCTCCAAATCCACTAATCCCATCCCCTAACCCAGAGTGTCATCTAATAACCTCCAACCCTCAGTGTCATCTCCATATCCACTAACCCCCAACCCCCTAATGTAGAATGTCATCTACTAACCCCCAACCCTCAGTGTCATCTCCAAATCCACTAATCCCAACCCCCTAATCCATAGTGTCATCCCCAAATCCACTAACCCCAACCCCCCTAACCCAGAGTGTCATCTACTGACCCCAAACCCTGTATCATCTCCAAATCCACTAATCCCAACCCAGTCATCTACTAACCCCTATGCTCAGTGTCTTCTCCAAATCCACTAATCCCGAACCCCAACCCAGTATCATTTACTGACCCCCAATGCTCAGTGTCATCTCCAAATCCACTAATCCCAACCCCCCTAAACCCAGAGTGTCATCTACTAACCCCCAACCCTCAGTGTCATCTCCAAATCCACTAATCCCAATCCTCCTAAACCCCAGTTTCTTCTATTAACCCCAACCCCTGGTGTCATCCCCTAATCCCAACCCCCCTAACCCCCAGTATCATCTGCAATTCTACTAATCCCAACCACCCTAACCCAGAGTGTCATGAACTGACCCCAACCCCAAGTGTCATCCCCAAATCCACTAACCCCCAACCCTCCTAACACAGTGTCATCTACTAACCCCCAACCCTCAGTGTCATCTCCAAATCCACTAATCCAAACCCCAACTAACCCAGTGTCATCTACTAACCCCAACCCCTAGTGTCATCTCCAAATTCCCAAATCCAAACCCCTTAGCCCTGTGTCATCTCCAAATCCACTAATCCCAACCCCCCAACCCAGAGTGCCATCTACTAACCCCCAACACTGTGTCATCTCCAAGTCCACTAATCCCAACCCCCTAACCCAGAGTGTCATCTACAGACCCCCAACCCTCACTTTCATCTCCAAATCCACTAATACCAACCCCACTAACCCAGAGTGTCATCTACTAACCCCCAACCCTCAATGTCATCCCCACATCCACTAATCCTCTCCCCCAATCCAGAGTGTCATCTACTGATCTCTAATCCTCAGTGTCATCTCCAAATCCACTAACCCCCAACCCAGAATGTCATCTACTAACCCCCAACCCTCAGTGTCAACTCCAAATCCATTAACCCCCCCCCCCCCCAACCCAGAGTGTCATCTACTAACCCCCAACTCAATGCACAATTAAACTCTGGAATTTGTTGCCAGAGGATGTGGTTAGTGCAGTTTGTATAGCTGTGTTTAAAAAAGGACTGGATAAGTTCTTGGAGGAGAAATCCATTACCTGCTATTAATTAAGTTGACTTACAAAATAGCCACTGCTATTACTAGAAACGGTAACATGGAATAGACTTAGTTTTTGGGTACTTGCCAGGTTCTTATGGCCTGGATTAGCCACTGTTGGAAATAGGATGCTGGGCTTGATAGACCCTTGGTCTGACCCACTATGGCATGTTCTTATGTTCTTAATCCTCAGTGTCATCTCCAAATCCACTAATCCCAACCCCACTAATCCAGAGTGTCGTCTACTAACCCCCAACCCTCAGTGTCATGTCCAAATCCACTAACCACCAAACTCCCTAACCTAGAATGTCATCTACTAATCCCCAACCCTCAGTGTCATCCCCAAATCCACTAATCCCCAACCCCCTAACCCAGTGTGTCTTCTACTGATCCCTAACACTGTATCATCTCCAAGTCCACTAATCCCAACCCCGAACCCAGAGTGTCATCTCCTAACCCCCAACCCTCAGTGTTTTCTCCAAATCCACTAATCCCAACCCCTCTAACCACCAGTGTCATCTACTAACTCCAACCCCTAGTGTCATCTCCAAATCCCAACCCCCCTAACCCCCAGTGTCATCTCCAAATCTACTAATCCCAACCCCCCCAACCCAGATTGTCATCTCCTAACCCCCCAACCCTCAGTGTTTTCTCCAAATCCACTAATCCCCACCTCCTAACCCAGAGTGTCATCTATTTATTTAAAGTGTTTTCTATACCGTCGCTAAGTTATATACCATCGTATCGGTTTACATGTAGGCAACATAAGTAAGTTTGGAGTAAGCGTACTATAGTACATTCTAACAGGTGCCATTAAGTTTCGGTTACATTAAATCATAAAAATACGTACAAATGTTTAGTGATGTAGGTTCTGGCCAGGTGTACCTAGAAGGTACTTTTACAGGTAAAAAAAAAATCACATTTACTGTGTTATCTTATTACATTCATTGTGAACTCAATATGTTAAAATATTGTAATGCACATTTATGAGAATAGTGCTGTGTGCCGGTGCTCTTCTGTTTATTCCAGTGTTTTTTCTATTCTCCGGTCTCTTTATAAAAGGCTTGTTTAGAAAGCCATGTCTTTAGCCTTCTCTTGAATGTTTTGGGGTCTCTCTGTAATCTGATCTCCAAAGGCATTGTGTTCCAGAGTGTGGGTCCTGTTAAAGCCAATGCCCTCTCTCTTACCTGGGTTAGCCTTGCTGTCTTGACTGAGGGAATGGTTAAGAAAGCTTTGCTGAACGAAGGTTCCTGTGTGGTACGTGTACCCGTAGTGCAGTGTTTAGCCAGTCTGCTTTTTCATCATGTATTAGTTTATGTATGATACATAGTGTTTTTTATTTTATACTTTGTTTTGTTCTATGAGTAGCCAATGAAGTTTGGCCAGAGTTTCAGTTATATGGTCTCTTCTTTTTCCAGTTAGTATTCTCGCTGCTGTGTTTTGTAGAATTTGAAGTAGTCTTATTGTTGTATTTGGGAGTCCTAGAAAAAGTGCATTACAGTAATCGGTGCTGGCGAAAACTAGTGCCTGAAGCACTGTTCTGAAATCTGCAGGAGTTAGTAACGGTTTTAAGTTTTCTGAGGATCATGAGTTTAGCATAGCCTTCTTTTACTTTTAGCGATATTTATTTATTTTTAATTTTTATATACCGATGTTCCTGTATAATATACATATCACACCGGTTTGATTTGTGTTGTTTTACATTAATTTCAGGGTCCATTATTATTCCTAGGTTCCTTACTTTTTTCGCTAGTTCTATTTTCTGGTTCTTTTTGCGTATAATTGGGGTTTGAATGATTTCGATATTTTTTCTTTGTAAGTGTAGAAACTCTGTTTTTTCAGTATTGATCACTAGTTCCATTCGGTTTAATAGCTGTTTATGATGTCTAGGTACATGTTAGCTAGGTTTAATGTTGTTTCTATTGAGTCGTCGATTGGTAGAATTAATTGAATATCATCTGCATAGATGTAATGTATGATTCCTAATCCTGCTAGTAGATGGCATAATGGAAGCATGTATATGTTAAAAAGGGTTGTGGACAAGGCTGATCCCTGCGGTACACCTGTTTCAAAATTGAAACCCCGAACCTCAGTGTCATCTCCAAATCCACTAATTCAAACCCCCCTAACCTAGAGTGTGATCTACTAACCCCCAATCCTCAGTGACATCCCCAAATCCACTAATCCCAACCCCCCTAATCCAGACTGTCACCTACTGACCTCTAATTCTCTATCATCTCCAAATCCACTAACCCCCAACCCCCTAACCTAGAATGTCATTTACTAACCCCCAACCCTCAGTGTCATCCCAAATCCACTAACCCCCAACCCCCCTAACCCAGAGTGTCATCTACTGACCCACAACCCTGTGTCATCTCCAAATGCACTAATCCCAACCCCCCTAATCCAGAGTGTCATTTACTGACCCTCCAACCCCCAGGGTCATCTCCAAATCCATGAATCCCAACCCCCCAACCCAGAGTGTCATCTACTAACCCCCAACCCTCAGTGTCATCTCATAGTCCACTAATCCCAACCCCCCTAACCCCCAATGTCATCTACTAACCCCAACACCTAGTGTCATCTCCAAATCCCAACCCCCCCTATCCCCCAGTGTCATCTCAAATCTACTAATCCCAACCCCCCTAAGGGTTGTAACATTATCTCCTTTAATCTTCACAAGTCCATGTAAGGGAATCCTTTCCTTGTCTGTGGGTCTATGAACAGGTTCATCTTGGCCTATAACTTCACCAGGGATGTCTCACTATTGCTACCAAACATCAATATGAAAAGAAGTGCAGAGAAAGTCAGAGTCCAGCTTATTAACCATATAGCAAGGTTGATTTTTATTGTTAAGTACAGCAACTCCACTGTTTTAAATAATGCTTTAAATGGGTCCCCTGACACAGACCCTGTGTTTCGCCGCAAGGCTGTGTCAGGAGGGACAAGGATACAAAAGCTATCGTATCTGAAAAATAAACAACAAAATTAACATGAAAGAAGGACCTAATAATCATGGGACATGCTGATACAGTAAGAAACAGAACATACCTTAGCCACTATTAACATGAGTATACAGGGAGCGCAGGATATACAGATCAAAGGAGCCATTTTAAACTGTCAAAAGGGAGCAAAAAGAATCAGCCAATCAAATGAGAGGGAAAACTGACCAATCATGTCACTGCAGGAGAGTTTAGAAGGATGCAATAAATTCAGGATATGGGTGAGAAATCATCAGATGAAGTATCCCCACTCAATCTCGTTGTTGAGACCATTCAGGATAAGGCTATTAAGTGCATAGATCCATTTTTGCTCTTTACGAATGAGAATCTCTGAGAAATTGCCACCCCAGGAGGGAGGAGATAACACATCAATGACAAAAAAAGTCTAAGAACATGAACAGAATGTGAGCATGAATATCAATGAGTAACCAGCGGGGCATTTTACAATGGTTGTTGATACTGGAACGGTGTTCAATTAGACGTGTCTTGATCATGCGAGTAGGTCTTGCCAACATATAAAAATTGGCAAGGGCAGATGATAATGTAAATAACTTCTGTGAATCGACAAGAGGTAGAGAAACACAAAGGATATGTTTTCTTAGTAATCAGGTGTTTAAAGGATGAAAGTGAAAGAGAGGGGAGACAAATCGAATAATGTCTGCAAAGATGGTGCCCCCCCCCCCAAAGAGGGGGCTAGCGGAGGGGATGTGCATAACTCAGAATGAACCAGGTAATCCCAGAGATTTTTGCTATGATGGATTGTAAATCTAAGACTACAGTCAAAAAATGTATGTAATGAAAGTAGTGGCCAATGATAGCATATGTTCAGTGGAAACACTGAGAGGAGAGGATCACCTTGCTGGTGGCTGAAAGGAATCAGTAAGTTTTTGCTTGGGACATTGACATTGACTTTTTTAAAAGTATTGGAGCAAAGTTAACTATTTGGGAATATTATTTAGTGTGTTTGTGTGTTTGTGCCTTTAATAGTCAGTCAGTAAATAAAACAAGTTAGACTGTTTGCATTTTTAAATAGTCAGTCAATAAGGTAGCAGTAGGTAGTGTGTTTATTTTTTAAAAAGTCTGCCTGACTATTAAAGTGTCCTCCAGACTTTTAAAGAGCTAAGTGTCTTATTTAATAAATAACTGAGTGCATTGTATTGAAAAACAAAAAAAAACCACAAAAAAAAAAACAAAAAAAAAAAACCCAACAAAAAAGTAGCCAGAAGCTAGAAATAAGCTAGGAGCAGTATATACCAAAGTAAAAAAGTTGAATATTTCAGCTCAGTTACTCACCTTGGAAAGGTGTTGAGGTAGTGTGATTAGGTTTGAACAGGGAACAACATTTGTTAATCAAGGGAGCTGTGAGTCACTCAGGCTGACTAACTAAAGTTAGACTGTTTGTAATTCCCAACCCTCCCACCCCTCGCCCACCCACCCAAGCTCATCCCTTAATTTATAGGCAGGTGCCACTTGCACAAAAAAAACCCCAAAAAAAAAACAAAAAAAAAAACCCCATCAACAAAAACTTTATTGAGAATTCGATCAGACCCCAGTAGGCCACTACCAGACATATAGTGAATTCACTAATACATTTAAAGGAACTTAGACACATTCCTACTCCCATAGCAACCTAAAACTTAACTAGGAACTGATCAAAATTGAGATGAAGGCAGCAGTCCAGCAGCAAGAGGGGGGCTTCCCAGTCTTTTGCATCGAGTGTCACATGTATGATTTTTTACCCACCGGTGAGAAGTTGTACATGTGCACGCGATGCAAAGAGCTCCTGGCTCTCAGAGAACGAGTCCGATCTCTGGAGGCTAGAGTGGCAGACCTGGAGGAGCTGAGGGAGACAGAGAGGTATATAGATGAGACCTTCAGGGACATAGTAGTCCAGTCCCAACTTCAGACTGGCAGCCCTGGTGCTGCCTTGGAGGAAGAAGGTCTCATAATGGGAGAGCACCAACCAGATGTAGCAGGAAAGGATCCTGTAGCAAGGACCTGCTCTCTAGGTGATGCATTGTCCTTTCGCACTGAGGATATCTCCCCAAGGCCTACTGCCCAGGAGGGAAGGGTTAGGTCGGCCGTCATAGTTGGTGATTCGATTATTAGGAATGTAGATAGCTGGGTGGCTGGTGGGCGTGAGGATCGCCTGGTAACATGCCTACCTGGTGCGAAGGTGGCGGACCTCACGCGTCACCTAGATAGGATTTTAGACAGTGCTGGGGAGGAGCCGGCTGTCGTGGTACACGTGGGCACCAACGACATAGGAAAATGTGGGAGGGAGGTTCTGGAAGCCAAATTTAGGCTCTTAGGTAGAAAGATTAAATCCAGAACCTCCAGGGTAGCATTCTCTGAAATGCTCCCTGTTCCACGCGCAGGTCACCAGAGGCAGGCAGAGCTCCGGAGTCTCAATGCGTGGATGAGACGATGGTGCAAGGAAGAGGGATTCAGTTTTGTTAGGAACTGGGGAACCTTTTGGGGAAGGGGGAGTCTCTTCCGAAGGGATGGGCTCCACCTTAACCAGGATGGAACCAGACTGCTGGCGCTAACCCTTAAAAAGGAGATAGAGCAGCTTTTAAACTAGAACAAAGGGGAAAGCCGACAGTCGCTCAGCAGCGCATGGTTCGGAGAGATGTATCTTTAAAGGATACTAATGATGCACTAGAATTAGGGCATCCCGACAGTGAGGTTCCAATAATTAGAAAAGTAGTCCAAATGCCTGTAACTAAAAACTCACCTGAGCTAAAAAATTCTAACTTATCCCTATCAATTAAAAAGCAGAATAAAAATACAATCAAAAAACAAACTTTGAAATGTTTGTATGCTAATGCCAGAAGTCTAAGAAGTAAGATGGGAGAATTAGAATGTATAGCAGTAAATGATGACATAGACTTAATTGGCATCTCAGAGACATGGTGGAAAGAGGATAACCAATGGGACAGTGCTATACCGGGGTACAAATTATATCGCAATGACAGAGAGGAGCAGTCGGGAGGAGGTGTGGCGCTTTATGTCCGGGATGGCATAGAGTCCAACAGGATAAACATCCTGCATGAGACTAAATACAAAATTGAATCTTTATGGTTAGAAATCCCTTGTGTATCAGGGAAGACTACAGTGATAGGGGTATACTACCGTCCACCTGGTCAAGATGGTGAGATGGACAGTGAAATGCTAAGAGAAATTAGGGAAGCCAACCAAATTGGTAGTGCAGTAATAATGGGAGACTTCAATTACCCCAATATAGACTGGGTAAATGTATCATCGGGTCACGCTAGAGAGATAACGTTCCTGGATGGAATAAATGATAGCTTTATGGAGCAAATGGTTCAGGAACCGACGAGAGAGGGAGCAATTTTAGATCTAATTCTCAGTGGAGCACAGGACTTGGTGAGAGAGGTAACGGTGGTGGGGCCGCTTGGCAATAGTGATCATAATATGATCAGATTTGATTTAATGACTGGAAAAGGAACAGTGTGCAAATCCAAGGCTCTCGTGCTAACTTTCAAAAGGGAAACTTTGATAAAATGAGAAAAATTGTTAGAAAAAAAACTGAAAGGAGCAGCTACAAAAGTAAAAAATGTCCAAGAGGCGTGGTCATTGTTAAAAAATACCATTCTAGAAGCACAGTCCAGATGTATTCCACACATTAAGAAAGGTGGAAAGAAGGCAAAACGATTACCGGCATGGTTAAAAGGGGAGGTGAAAGAAGCTATTTTAGCCAAAAGATCTTCATTCAAAAATTGGAAGAAGGATCCAACAGAAGAAAATAGGATAAAGCATAAACATTGGCAAGTTAAATGTAAGACATTGATAAGACAGGCTAAGAGAGAATTTGAAAAGAAGTTGGCTGTAGAGGCAAAAACTCACAGTAAAAACTTTTTTAAATATATCCGAAGCAGAAAGCCTGTGAGGGAGTCAGTTGGACCGTTAGATGATCGAGGGGTTAAAGGGGCACTTAGAGAAGATAAGGCCATCGCGGAAAGATTAAATGATTTCTTTGCTTCGGTGTTTACTGAAGAGGATGTTGGGGAGGTACCCGTAATGGAGAAGGTTTTCATGGGTAATGATTCAGATGGACTGAATCAAATCACGGTGAACCTAGAAGATGTGGTAGGCCTGATTGACAAACTGAAGAGTAGTAAATCACCTGGACCGGATGGTATACACCCCAGAGTTCTGAAGGAACTAAAAAATGAAATTTCAGACCTATTAGTAAAAATTTGTAACTTATCATTAAAATCATCCATTGTACCTGAAGACTGGAGGATAGCAAATGTAACCCCAATATTTAAAAAGGGCTCCAGGGGCGATCCGGGAAACTACAGACCGGTTAGCCTGACTTCAGTGCCAGGAAAAATAGTGGAAAGTGTTCTAAACATCAAAATCACAGAACATATAGAAAAACATGGTTTAATGGAACAAAGTCAGCATGGCTTTACCCAGGGCAAGTCTTGCCTCACAAATCTGCTTCACTTTTTTGAAGGAGTTAATAAACATGTGGATAAAGGTGAACCGGTAGATATAGTATACTTGGATTTTCAGAAGGCGTTTGACAAAGTTCCTCATGAGAGGCTTCTAGGAAAAGTAAAAAGTCATGGGATAGGTGGCGATGTCCTTTCGTGGATTGCAAACTGGCTAAAAGACAGGAAACAGAGAGTAGGATTAAATGGGCAATTTTCTCAGTGGAAGGGAGTGGACAGTGGAGTGCCTCAGGGATCTGTATTGGGACCCTTACTGTTCAATATATTTATAAATGATCTGGAAAGAAATACGACGAGTGAGATAATCAAATTTGCAGATGACACAAAATTGTGCAGAGTAGTTAAATCACAAGCAGATTGTGATAAATTGCAGGAAGACCTTGTGAGACTGGAAAATTGGGCATCCAAATGGCAGATGAAATTTAATGTGGAAAAGTGCAAGGTGATGCATATAGGGAAAAATAACCCATGCTATAATTACACGATGTTGGGTTCCATATTAGGTGCTACAACCCAAGAAAGAGATCTAGGTGTCATAGTGGATAACACATTGAAATCGTCGGTTCAGTGTGCTGCGGCAGTCAAAAAAGCAAACAGAATGTTGGGAATTATTAGAAAAGGAATGATGAATAAAACGGAAAATGTCATAATGCCTCTGTATCGCTCCATGGTGAGACCGCACCTTGAATACTGTGTACAATTCTGGTCGCCGCATCTCAAAAAAGATATAATTGCGATGGAGAAGGTACAGAGAAGGGCTACCAAAATGATAAGGGGAATGGAACAACTCCCCTATGAGGAAAGACTAAAGAGATTAGGACTTTTCAGCTTGGAGAAGAGACGACTGAGGGGGGATATGATAGAGGTGTTTAAAATCATGAGAGGTCTAGAACGGGTAGATGTGAATCGGTTATTTACTCTTTCAGATAGTAGAAGGACTAGGGGACACTCCATGAAGTTAGCATGGGGCACATTTAAAACTAATCGGAGAAAGTTCTTTTTTACTCAACGCACAATTAAACTCTGGAATTTGTTGCCAGAGAATGTGGTTCGTGCAGGTAGTATAGCTGTGTTTAAAAAAGGATTGGATAAGTTCTTGGAGGAGAAGTCCATTACCTGCTATTAGGTTCACTTAGAGAATAGCCACTGCCATTAGCAATGGTTACATGGAATAGACTTAGTTTTTGGGTACTTGCCAGGTTCTTATGGCCTGGATTGGCCACTGTTGGAAACAGGATGCTGGGCTTGATGGACCCTTGGTCTGACCCAGTATGGCATTTTCTTATGTTCTTATGTTCTTATGTAATATCACGGGTATGAGACGAAAAAGGTAAAACACAATTTATATATCCTTCTAATGAACATGATTGATTTTCAAAGCTCGTTTAAATGCTTTTTTAAGAATGTTGTAAGGGTACCCTCTCTGTATAAACCAAGAAAACATCTGCTTAGCTTGAAGAACAAACTCTGATTTCAGTGTACACAGGCATCAAAGCCTGAGGAATTGGCCAGCTGGAATATTGTTCCTAATAGCATAAGGGCGATGACTATCAAACTTCAATAGAGTGTTATGGTCCATTTCTTTCTGGAAAATAGAAGTGGTAAACCCTTGAGAATCACAGCAAATATGGATATCCAAAAAAGGTTTGTGAAGGGTGTATGTTGAAATTAAATTGTAGATGGTGATTACAACTGTTGAGCCAATCTAGAAATAGGAAAATTTGGATGTTCATCCCAATCCAAATCAAAAATATGTCATCAATGTATCGTAGCCATAGATAAAAGGAAGTGAACCAGGATGAGGGGTAAACAAAAATCTCTTCAAAATTATTGACATAAAGGCAGGCCAGACTGGGAGCCATAGTGGCATCCATGGCTGTACCTTTAATTTGCTGAAAAAACGTATAATCAAACAGAAAGGCATTCTTTGTGAGGGCTGAGTCAAAGAGACTAAAAGGTTGGTAGGGACACAAGAGATGTTAGGGAGACGGTCAAGAATTTCTTCAATAAGAGTAAGGGCTTCCTCCTGAGGTATATTTGAATATAAAGAGACAACATCAAGTGTGACCAAAAAAAACGAAGAGGTTGGAGAAGGTAAATCACGAAGGATGGTAATGAAGTGTGCTGAATCATGGACATAAGAACAGTTCAAAGGAACAAATGGTTGTAGAAAATGGTCAACGAATTTGGAGAGAGGCTCAAGAAGGGAGCCAATCCCCGAGACTATTGGTCGGCCGGGTGGATTATGCAAGGATTTGTGGATCTTAGTTAGCATGTAGAAAGTTGGCGTGACGGGAAACATGACATACAAAAATTGTGCCTCCCAGGTAGTGATTTGTTTCAGATTTAAGGCATGTTGAATCAGCACTTTAGTGGTACTTTGCAAACTGGGAGTAGGATCATCGGTAAGGGGGCAATTGAAATTTGAATCCTGTAGTTCATGTGTTATCTCCCCCATGTAACTAGGTCTATCAAGAATCACAATCCCTCCCCTTTTATCTGCAGGTTTAATAACAATCTCGTGGTCATTTGCTAGAGACTTGATGGCCAGTTTTTCATCTCTGGTGACATTATGGTGCATAAAGAAAGGGGACAATCCGATTTATCAATATCAGACCGTACTATCTTTTTGAATGTTACAAGCACTGGATCCACAGGTCCCAGTGGGACCCACCTGGAATATATGATGGAATCATCTTGTAGTGGTTGAGTAGCTGAAAAAACCCACTTTAATCTTAACATACGAAAAAATTGGTACAGGTGAACATGAACATCAAAAGAATTGTATGATACTGTTGGTAAACGAAAGACCTTTCTCAAGCAAAGTCAATTCAGTGTCCAAAATCCTGCATGATGACAGATTAAATGCAAGCCCTTTTGAATGAGAAGTTATTGCCAGGGGTTGGTCTGATGCTGTTGTTGACGTGTGGTGCATGTTACCTGTGGTGGGAGTGAGTGTCCCCAAAAGTGGGGATTGCATGTGGGTTTCTGAGGCTGAGCTGAATCTAAAAAATTGCTGGAGTGATGAAGAGACATTGATGATGGTAAACAGGGCTGACCAGAAGTGGAAGTGGAAGCCTCCAAGTTTTTGGTAATGGCAAGTTCATCGCCAGATGACTCATTCGAGGAGGACTGGGCAAAGGTCACTTTTTTCCATGAGGGACGGGTGGAAGACATCCATGAGTATACGTATCCTTTGAGATAATCTAATTCATCTTGTTGGAATTTTTTTTAATTTTGCCGCTTTCAGATCACTCCTGAATTTATCCAGATTAGAATTGAAATCCTGTAGTTCTTGGTCAAAAAAGTCCAAGGGAGAATTATTTTTGATGGCCTCAATTTGCACTTAGAGCTTGTCTTGTAGGGTAGCTGTAAGTTGTTTAGTGGTTTCAATTATTAACAACTTTAAATCAAACAAGCCTTGCGGCGAAACATAGGATCCGTGTCAGGGAACCCAATTAAAGCATTATTTGAAACAGTGGAGTTGCCATATTTAACAATAAAAATCATCCTTGCTATATGGTTAATAAGCTGGACTTTCCCTGTGTTACGACTGGGCACCAGTCAGGAGTCGTGAACACCACCCAGAAGGGTGGCTCCAGGTTGAGAGAGACAAGAATGGCTAATACAGGGTCTGGGTCCAGGCTGGGTCAGGGCAGGCGGCAGATAGCAGTGTCTAGGTTCAGGCTGGGTCAGGGCAGGCGGCAGATAGCAGTGTCTAGGTTCAGGCTGGGTCAGGGCAGGCGACAGAAAGCAGTGTCTAGGTTCAGGCTGGGTCAGGGCACAGTAAGCAGGGCAAGGCAGGTCAGAAGGCCCGTAGGCCACACACACACACAGAAGGCCCGTAGGCCACACACCGTAAGCGGGGCAAGGCAGGTCAGAAGGCCCGTAGGCCACACACACACACAGAAGGCCCGTAGGCCACACACCGTAAGCGGGGCAAGGCAGGTCAGAAGGCCCGTAGGCCACACACACAGAAGGCCCGTAGGCCATACACCGTAAGAGGGGCAAGGCAGATCAGAAGGCCCGTAGGCCACACACACACAGAAGGCCCGTAGGCCACACACCGTAAGCAGAGCAAGGCAGGTCAGAAGGCCCGTAGGCCACACACACACAGAAGGCCCGTAGGCCACACACCGTAAGCAGAGCAAGGCAGGTCAGAAGGCCCGTAGGCCACGCAAGGCAAGGCAAGGAAAAGGCCCGAAGGCCGCGCAGGGCAAGGCAAGGAAAAGGCCCGAAGGCCACGCAGGGCAAGGCAAGGAAAGGCCCGAAGGCCGCGCAGGGCAAGGCAAGGAAAGGCCCGAAGGCCGCGCAAGGCTAGAGCAGGGAGCCCAGGTGAGCTCGATGCCGAAGCCCCGAGGCAACTGTCAGGCAGGGTTATAAGGGCACACCCAGAGCATAGAGTGGACAGAGGAGATGGACTGGGCCTGTCAGGAAAGCCAGCACTAGAGGGACCCCTGGTGGTGAGGCGGTTGCACTGCAGCCAAAACTGTAACACCCTGCACTTCTTTTCATATGAGGTTTGATTACAGTTAAGTGCAGACTCTATCTCTGTTTCTGTGTGTGGACACTATTGCTTCCACATCATTAGCCCTAGTGCTCAGGTGACAGGGGGTGGGCACCTTTCTTATCTGGGCAATGTAAAATTTTCTT
This sequence comes from Rhinatrema bivittatum, assembly GCF_901001135.1. Classification (NCBI taxonomy): domain Eukaryota; kingdom Metazoa; phylum Chordata; class Amphibia; order Gymnophiona; family Rhinatrematidae; genus Rhinatrema; species Rhinatrema bivittatum. Next base: position 837,960,707 of record NC_042615.1, read on the forward strand.
TTCCTTCCTTTCATACCTTGGTAACAGTCACATTTCTGAGATTTTGTCTAGATGTCCTACAATGAGGTTACCACATAACGATACTCAGCAAGACTTGATAAGAGAAATGTACTCTATTCAATTCCCCTCTGACAGAACACTTACCAGTCAGGTTATGCTGGGGTCTCACACACTCACTGCTTGTGTGGGATCTGCTCTGAATTCACAGAAGCAACAGATGAATGATACGAGATCTGTAAGAAATAAGGATTTATTAGATTTAAGTGAACAAATAATCTCTCGTTCATTGTAAGGAAGGCTCCAAGAGATATAAAGACTCGTGATAAATGTGCCTCAGACACTCATTCTCACCAGTACCCAAGATCCAGGAGATACATAGACCTGTGATAAACCTGCCCAAAACACTCTCACCAGAACATGATATCCAGGAGATATCCAGTTTCATGATAAACATGCATGAGACATTCACTTCAACAGAACATAGGATCCAGGAGATACAAAGACCTGTGATGAACCTGCCCAAAACACTCTCACCAGGACATGAGATCCAGGAGATACCCAGTTTCATGATAAACATGCATGAGACATTCACTTCAACAGAACACAGGATCCAGGAGATACAAAGACCTGTGATGAACCTGGACATGAGATCCAGGAGATACCCAGATTCATCATAAATATGCATGAGACATTCACTTCAACAGAACACGGAATCCAGGAGATACAAAGACTTGCAATAAACCTGCCTGAAACACTCTCACCAGGACATGTGATCCAGGAGATACCCAGATTCATGATAAACATGCCTGAGATATTCACTTCAACAGAACCAGGATCCAGGAGATATTGGTAGGTGTGTGAAGTGTAAAGGACCATCCACAGCTAAGATGACCAGATCTGCAAACCACAGCCGACGGGGCCACTCTGGAGTTACCAATACCCCTTCGCCCGGATGCCTCTCCATCCGACGCAACACCTTGCCTACCAAAGGCCAGGGAGGAAACATGTAAAGCAGAACTTCCTGAGGCCAAGGCAGCACCAGAGCATCAACTCCCTCAGCCTCATGCTCTCTTTTCCGACTGAAAAACCAAGCCGCCTTTGCATTGAGATGAGTCACCATTAGCCCCACCTGTCACGGATGAGTTGCATCACTGTCTCAGACAGCTCTCATTCCCTTGGATCTAATACCCTGCAGCTTAGAAAATCCACTTGGACATTTTCTACTCCTGCATAGTGTGACACCACTATCTGCTCCAGGTTTTGCTCCATCCAAAGAATCAGCTGCTGAACTTCCTGGGCAACTGCTTGACTCTTGGTTCCTCCCTGCTGACTGATATAGGCTACCATTGCTGTAGTGTCTGACAGGACCCTCACCGACCGACCTCGCACCAATGGCAGAAATGCAAGTAAATCTAAATGCATCGCCCTGTTCTCTAAACGATTGAAGACCAGGAAGCTTCTGTTGCGGACAAGCTGCCCCGAGTAGACTGCTGCTGACAAACTACTCCCCAACCAGACAGACTGGCATCGGTAGTAAAAATTACCCAATTTGGCAACTCCGGGTCGACACCCCAAACCAGATTGGAAATCAGCAGCTACCAAGACAGGCTGTCCCGTGCAAAGCCCTCAAGTGGCAAGGGAAGATGGAATTCCTCTGACAGCGGGTTCCATTGAGACAACAGTGCTTTCTGCAGAGGTCTCATATGAGCAAAAGCCCATGGCACTAACTCCAGGGTTGATGCCATCGAACCCAGAACCTGCAAATAATCCCAGACTCTGAGAATGGCAACCTCAATAAGTACCAAATCTGCCCCTGCAACTTGAGAGCATGCTCCAGCATGAGAAACACCTTGCCCCTCCAAATATCAAACCACACTCCTAGATACTTGAGGGTCTGCTATGGCACCAAGTGACTTTTCGCTAAGTTCACCACCCAGTCGAGTGACTCCAGCATTCTGATCACCCTCTGCACTGACTGGTGACAAAGGTCCTCTGACTTCATTCTGATAAGCATCAGAAGGACAATGCATCACCTGCTCTCCAGGTAATGCACTGTCTTTCGCATCGAGGATATCTCCCCAAGGCCTACTGCCAGGAGGGAAGGGTTAGGTCGGCCATCATAGTTGGTGATTCGATTATTAGGAATGTAGTCAGCTGGGTGGCTGGTGCGCGTGAGGATCGCCTGGTAACTTGCCTACCTGGTGCGAAGATGGCGGACCTCACGCGTCACCTAGATAGGATTTTAAACAGTGCTGGGGAGGAGCCGGCTGTCATGGTACATGTGGGCACCAACGACATAGGAAAATGTGGGAGGGAGGTTCTGGAAGCCAAATTTAGGCTCTTAGGTAGAAAGCTTAAGTCCAGAAACTCCAGGGTGGCATTCTCTAAAATGCTCCCTGTTCCACGCGCAGGTCACCAGAGGCAGGCAGAGCTCCGGAGTCTCAATGCGTGGATGAGACGATGGTACAAGGAAGGGGGATTCAGTTTTGTTAGGAACTGGGGAACCTTTTGGGGAAGGGGGAGTCTCTTCCGAAGGGATGGGCTGCACCTTAACAAGGGTGGAACCAGACTGCTGGCGCTAACCTTTAAAAAGGAGATTGTTCTAGTTTAAAAGCTGCTCTAAGGGGAAAGCCGACAGTCGCTCAGCAGCGCATGGTTCAGAGAGAGGTATCTTCAAAGGATACTAATGATGCATTAGAATTAGGGCATCCTGACAGTGAGATTCCAGTAATAAGAAAAGTAGTCCAAGTGCCTGTAACTAAAAACTCACCTGAGCTAAAAAATTCTAACTTATCCCTATCAATTAAAAAGCTGAATGAAAATACAAACAAAAAACAAACTTTGAAATGTTTATATGCTAATGCCAGAAGTCTAAGAAGTAAGATGGGAGAATTAGAATGTATAGCAGTAAATGATGACATAGACTTAATTGGCATCTCAGAGACATGGTGGAAAGAGGATAACCAATGGGAAGGTGCTATACTGGGGTCCAAATTATATCGCAATGACAGAGAGGAGCACCCGGGAGGCGGTGTGGCGCTTTATGTCCGGGATGCACAGAGTCCAACAGGATAAACATCCTGCATGAGACTAAAGGCACAATTGAATCTTTATGGGTAGAAATCCCATGTGTGTCGGGGAAGACTATAGTGATAGGGATATACTACCATCCACCTGGTCAAGATGGTGAGACTGACAGTGAAATGCTAAGAGAAATTAGGGAAGCTAACCAAATTGGTAACCCGGTAATAATGGGAGACTTCAATTACCCCAATATTGACTGGGTAAATGTATCATCAGGACACGCTAAAGAGATAAAGTTCCTGGATGGAATAAATTATTTTATTTATTTATTTATTTATTTATTTATTTCTTTTGTATACCGACATTCGATCGAGATATCACATCGGTTTCCAGATAACTAAAGGAATAGGGTGATAACAGCCCTATTTTACATTATAACATGGTATTAAATAGATATAAGAATATTTTACATTATAACATGGTAATAAATATAACAAGAATATTTTACATTATAACATGGTAATAAATATAACAAGTTGTAACAGAACTAACAGGAGTACATGGAACATTAGACTGTAGTATATAACATATGTACATAAATGGCTTGTTGATGAGGATAAATTATGGTAAGGAGAGCAGGGAGGGGAGAGGGGGGAGGGGAGAGAAAGGGATGTGTGGGAGGAAGGTAGTGATAGGGAGGGAAAGGGTGGTGGGAGATGCTTGTGTAGGGAGGGAAATTATAGCTTTATGGAGCAATTGCTTCAGGAACCGACGAGAGAGGGAGCAATTTTAGATCTCAGTGGAGCACAGGATTTGGTGATCTCAGTGATTTTAGATCTCAGTGGAGCACAGGATTTGGTGAGAGAGGTAACGGTGGTGGGGCCGCTTGGCAATAGTGATCATAATATGATCAAATTTGAATTAATGACTTGAAGGGGAACAGTAAGCAAATCCACGGCTCTCGTGCTAAACTTTCAAAAGGGAAACTTTGATAAAATGAGAAAAATAGTTAGAAAAAAACTGAAAGGAGCAGCTACAAAAGTAAAAAGTGTGCAAGAGGCGTGGTCATTGTTAAAAAATACCATCCTAGAAGCACAGTCCAGATGTATTCCACACATTAAGAAAGGTGGAAAGAAGGCAAAACAGTTACTGGCATGGTTAAAAGGGGAGGTGAAAGAAGCTATTTTAGCCAAAAGATCTTCATTCAAAAATTGGAAGAAGGATCCAACAGAAGAAAATAGGATAATGCATAAACATTGGCAAGTTAAATGTAAGACATTGATAAGACAGGCTAAGAGAGAATTTGAAAAGAAGTTGGCCGTAGATGCAAAAACTCACAGTAAAAACGTTTTAAAATATATCCGAAGCAGAAAGCCTGTGAGGGAGTCAGTTGGACCATTAGGTGATCGAGGGGTTAAAGGGGCACTTAGAGAAGATAGGCCATCGCGGAAAGATTAAATGATTTCTTTGCTTCGGTGTTTACTGAAGAGGATGTTGGGGAGGTACCCGTAATGGAGAAGGTTTTCATGGGTAATGATTCAGATGGACTGAACCAAATCACGGTGAACCTAGAAGATGTGGTAGGCCTGATTGACAAACTGAAGAGTAATAAATCACCTGGACCGGATGGTATACATCCCAGAGATCTGAAGGAACTAAAAAATGAAATTTCAGACCTATTAGTAAAAATTTGTAACCTATCATTAAAATCATCCATTGTACCTGAAGACTGGAGGATAGCAAATGTAACCCCAATATTTAAAAAGGGCTCCAGGAGCGATCCGGGAAACTACAGACTAGTCAGCCTGACTTCAGTGCCAGGAAAAATAGTGGAAAGTGTTCTAAGCATCAAAATCACAGAACATATACAAAGACATGGTTTAATGGCACAAAGTCAGCATGGCTTTACCCAGGGCAAGTCTTGCCTCACAAATCTGCTTCACTTTTTTGAAGGAGTTAAAAAACATATGGATAAAGGTGAACCGGTAGAAGTAGTATACTTGGATTTTCAGAAGGCGTTTGACAAAGTTCCTCATGAGAGGCTTCTAGGAAAAGTAAATTGTCATGGGATAGGTGGTGATGTCCTTTCGTGGATTACAAACTGGCTAAAAGACAGGAAACAGAGAGTAGGATTAAATGGACAAATTTCTCAATGGAAGGGAGTGGGCAGTGGTGCCTCAGGGATCTGTATTGGGACCCTTACTGTTCAATATATTTATAAATGATCTGTAAAGAAATTCAACGAGTGAGATAATCAAATTTGCAGATGATACAAAATTGTTCAGAGTAGTTAAATCACAAGCAGATTGTGATAAATTGCAGGAAGACCTTGTGAGACTTGAAAATTGGGCATCAAAATGACAGATAAAATTTAATGTGGATAAGTGCAAGGTGATGCATATAGGGAAAATTAACCCATGCTATAGTTACACAATGTTAGGTTCCATATTAGGTGCTACAACCCAAGAAAGAGATCTATAATATATATATAGATATATTATAGATATATATATTATATATCTATATATAGATATATCTATATATATCTATATATAGATATATATATCTATATATAGATCTATTATATATATAATATATAATTGCAAACGTTGTGTATAATTTAATGCAAACTTTCCCATGATATCTCCCACCCTCTTTTAATACCTTGTTTACATGTTTTAATCGTTCAATGTAAAGCGCCATGCCTGGCGCCTGTTTATGTTACAATGTGAACCGATATGATATCCTGGATGAATGTCGGTATATAAAAATTTTAAATAAATAAATAAATAAATAAATAAATAAATAAAATCTAGGCGTCATAGTGGATAACACATTGAAATCGTCAGTTCAATGTGCTGTGGCAGTCAAAAAAGAAACAGAATGTTGGGAATTATTAGAACGGGAACGGTGAATAAAACGGAAAATGTCATAATGCCTCTATATTGCTCCATGGTGAGACCGCACCTTGAATACTGTGTACAATTCTGGTCACCGAATCTCAAAAAAGATATAATTGCGATGGAGAAGGTACAGAGAAGGGCTACCAAAATGATAAGGGGAATGGAACAGCTCTCCTATGAGGAAAGACTAAACAGGTTAGCACTTTTCAGCTTGGAGAAGAGACGGCTGAGGGGGGATATGATAGAGGTGTTTAAAATCATGAGAGGTCGGAGGAGGAGAGAGTTTGCCTACCTGCGTTTGAGGACGCTCCCGAGGTGATTTTCTTCACATTACCTTGATTATACAGCAGGACTGAGTTTTGGATTCCGGGGGTAGTTCGTCTGCTCCGACGGCAACATCTACCAATCAGCTTCTGCCACGCTGAAAAGAGGAGCCGGAAGAGGTGGATATAAAGGCTAACCTTCGGCGCGCAGCTGCCAATGGTGCGCCGCCGAAGCTTTGACCGGCTTCGACCGGACTCACCGGAACTGCCGTTAGACTCTAAATAATTTGGAAACTGGAGATTCAGGTAGGCAATATATCTCTCTCTAAACCTCCTAGGAGATAGTACTGATAATTGTAGAATAACCGCCATACCACTCTGAATTAAGATCATTTTCTTTTTTGACACTATTGACATTAAAAAATGCTGCACACCAAGAGAAAAGCCAAAGTAAGGCCAACCCTTGGTGATTCGTCTGATTTAGTTCAGAGAACAGTGGTTGAGTGGTTAAAACCTCCCCAAGATAACCCCGTAGAGGGAGCCGCGATAGTTGAAGTAGAGGAGCAACAACTTCAACTAATGGCTGAAGACATCTCGTTGAGTCCGGGGGCGCCTGAGATTCCATCTCCACCTGGTGATAGAGGTGATATCCTCCAAGTGTCACCATGTATCCCCCAGCAGAGGCGAGATCAAGAATCTCAGGAAAGTATCCACATTTCAGAAATATTCTCAGAAATAGAGGTAATGGGTAGCCAAGCATTTGCACCTAAGAGAGTACCCCTAAGACTATCAAAGGGATAGAACAAGGCATCAAACAGAAGGGAAATAAAATGGAAAGAAGATCTCAAAATGTCATCATAAAACCCGGGAAAATCACAATGGAAACACTATGGACTTATATTGCAAAACTAGATGGGTCTATAATGAAACTTGCTGATGTAGTGCAGGAAACAAATATAGTGGTTAAAAGAAATTCAGAAGTGTTAGAAACTCAAAAGAAACAAATTATTAACATAGAAAAACATGTTACAGAAATTGAAAAGGTTCAAAATTTTCAAATTAAGACAGAAGGAGAAGTAAGTAGAAAGATTGAATTTTTAGAAAATCATATTCGTGCATGTAATTTGAGAGTTATGAACTTTCCTAAAATGGAAAAAATAAGTCCAACAGAATTATTTAGAACTTATGTGGTACAAATATTAGGGATACCAGAAAAATGTATACCAACTATAACGAAAGCTTTTTACTTAAATACCATGGTTAGAAGTAAAGAACCAAAGGCCTTAGAGGACGGAGTAGTAGATACATCTATGAATTCTTGATGAAATCGCAAGAAGATATTAACATCGATAATCGAGCCACACTATTGGTTTCCTTTGCATTTATAACAGATAAGGAAAATGTATTAAGAAAATTCTTTAGAAACAGACAGAAAAATTTCTACGGGCAAAAAATCTGGATTTATCCGGACTTTGTTAAATCAACACAATTGAGGAGAAAGGAATTCTTAACTTATAGGAAAAGGGTAATTGAAGGTGGGGGGGCAATTTCTATTAAAATATCCATGTAAATGCTTTGTTAAGTATAAAGATCATAATTATGTGTTTACAGTTCCTGAACATCTTGGTGCACTGCTGGGGAAAGAAAGTCAGGCAGAAGAAAGTAAATGAGGAGGGTTATCTACATGATTTCTTTCATAGTTAATATTTTATATTATGCTCCTAGTATAAGTACTACTCCTATGTTGCCTATTTGTCTAATACAGAATAATGAAATAATATTGGAATTTTTGAGATTTGCTAATATGAATATTTTCTTTTTAATTCTGTATTATTTTCTGTTACACAATGTGTCTTATGTAACTATTTTTGAATAATTGATAAATAAAGAATTAAAAAAAAAATCATGAGAGGTCTAGAACGGGTAGATGTGAATCGGTTATTTACTCTTTCGGATAATAGAAAGACTAGGGGGCACTCCATGAAGTTAGCATGTGGCACATTTTAAACTAATAAGAGAAAGTTCTTTTTCACTCAACGCACAATTAAACTCTGGAATTTGTTGCCAGAGGATGTGGTTAATGCAGTTAGTATAGCTGTGTTTAAAAAAGGTTTGGATAAGTTCTTGGAGGAGAAGTCCATTACCTGCTATTAATTAATTGACTTAGAGAATAGCCACTGCCATTAGGAACGGTTAACATGGAATAGACTTAGTTTTTGGGTACTTGCCAGGTTCTTATGGCCTAGATTGGCCACTGTTGGAAACAGGATGCTGGGCTTGATGGACCCTTGGTCTGACCCAGTATGGCATGTTCTTATGTTCTTAAGATAAGGGTGCACCAGCACTCCTTCGTGACACAACGCTGCTGCCACCACTACCACCATGATGTTGGTGAAGGTGAGTAGCGCCATGGGCAACCCAAAGGTAAAGCCTTGAAACTGAACATTCTGAGCCAGAACCATGCCCTGCAGAAACCTCTGATGATCCGGCCAAATAGGAATGTGCAGATACACCTCTGTCAAATCTAGAGAAGCCAGAAACTTATCCCTGCGCACCGCCGCAATCACCAACCTCAGGGTTTCCATCTGGAACCTCAGAACCTTGAGCGCTAAATTTATCCACTTCAAGTCCAGAATTGGGCAGAAAGTTCCTTCCTTCTTTGGAACAACGAAGTAAATGGAATTTAATTGAATTTAAAATCTTTCCTATACCATCTTTAAGATATATACCAAAACTAGAATTCTCCCTCTTTAAATCTGAACAACTTCAATTAGCTCTCATCTACGCCCCACCAGGAACCTTAGAATCAGACCCCTCTCCTCTGATCGAGCTTATAGCCAAACACATCAACACCGACAAACCTGCAATAATCCTAGGAGACTTTAACCTGCATGTGGACACTTCCCCACAATCCATCAACTGCGTAACAGTTCTCTCCTCATCAATCACCTGGGTTTTACTCAAATTGTCAACAGCCCCACCCACAAGGCAGGCCATACGTTGGACCTCATCTTCATTAATGATAGCTTTACCATCTACTCCAATCCCACCTGCTCTCCAGTTCCCTGGTCAGACCACCGGGTCATCTATACGACCCTTAAGATCAACAATCCACCACCTCAAGTCTCTACCAAATCCACCATCCATTTCAGGAAACCATGTTCACTAGACCTACTCAGCGAAAAGATATCCAAAGCACTAAATCAACTAGACCTCACAGACGCAACCACAGCAACTACCTCATGGATCAATCTCAACAATAAAATTACTGATCAAATCTGCCCAACATCAACCAAAACCATACAATCCATATTGGACAACAGAAAACCTTGGTTTACCCCTGAACTTCAATCCCTCAAGCAAATACTAAGAAATAAAGAACAAAGCTGGAGAAAAAACCCGACCACTTCGTCACTTGCTAGCTACAAATCCCTTCTCAATACATACAGGAACGCCATCCTTAGAACCAAGAAAGACTTCTACGCAAAAAAAATCCACAACTTCATTTTTGATTCAAAGGCACTTTTCTCCTACGTCTCTTCACTTACCAAACCATCTCCTCCCACCATTCCAGACCACCAAGCACTCAACAAAGCCAACGAACTCGCCAATTATTTCAAGACAAAAATAGCCAACCTTATCTATTCTCTCACAACCAACAGCCCTCCCCCCAATACATCATCTCATAACCCTGCCTCAACAAAACGCTTGTCTCGAGTCTTTTGAGCCCACCTCTTCTCTTGAGATAGAAAATACCCTCAAGAAACTCAAACCATCCTCCCACCCATCAGACCCATTACCAAAAAGTCTGCTCATCGCCATCCCGAACACCATCTCAAAACCAATTTCTGAAATTATTAACACATCTCTTTCTCAAGGCCTAGTACCCAACCAGTTAAAATTGGCAATCCTCAAACCTCTACTAAAAAAACCAAACGCCTCTCCATCGGACCCAGCTAACTTTCAACCAATCGCAAACTTACCTCTCATTGCCAAATTGATGGAAAAAATTGTCAACAAGCAACTGTCAGAATATCTGGAAGACCATAACATTCTGTCCCCAGCTCAGTACGGCTTCCACAAATTCCTAGATACGAATCTCTCTTACTATCTCTCACAGACACCATCCTCGTCAACCTGGAGAAAAAACAATCCTACCTGCAGCTTTTGACACGGTGAAACACACTACACTTATAGACCAACTAGCCAACATAGGCATCAAAGGCTCAGCTCTCAGTTGGTTTCAGTCCTTCTTGAGCAACAGATTCTATAAAGTCAGGATAAACAACAAGGAATCTCATCCAGTCTTTACAGATCAAGGAGTCCCTCAAGGATCTTCACTTTCACCCACCCTCTTCAATATCTACCTCCTCCCTCTCTGCCACCTACTCGCAAACCTTAAGCTTACCCATTACCTCTATGCGGATGACATACAAATCCTTCTCCCGATTACAGAATCCCTTCAAAATACTATCACCTACTGGAATGACTGCCTTCAGCCAATTAAAGACTTACTCTCTAGCCTCAACTTAGTATTGAATGCCAATAAAACTGAAATGCTCATTATCTCCCATGACCTCCTCACCAGCTCATCAAGCTCCTCTCAATCTATAAACTCAAATAGCGTGTTCTCACCTGACGTCAGGGATCTTGGAGCCTGGCTAGACAATCTAAACCTAAAAAAGTTTATAAACACTACCACTAAGGACTGCCTTTACAAACTGCAAGTCCTCAGAAAGCTAAAACCCCTCCCTTCACTTCACCAACTTCCGGCTAGTACTCCAATCCATCATACTATCTAAGCTCGATTATTGTAACGCCCTTCTACTCGGTCTCCCCACAAATAATATCAAGCCCTTATAGATGGTACAGAACGCCGCCGCTAGAATCCTCACAAACTAACAAAAGAGAACATATCACTCCTATCCTTCGTAACCTCCACTGGCTTCCTATTAAACAAAGGATCCTCTATAAAGTTCTCACAATCGTTCACAAAGCGATACACAAACTTGCTCCTATCATGTTAAGCATACAACTTCAACCTCATACATCTGCCAGACCAATTAGAAGCGCATACAAAGGCACACTGCATGCCCCGCCGGTAAAATCATCATTGAGCAAACGAGCACTATCTTCAGCAGGCCCCCACCAATGGAACGCGCTCCCCCCAGATCTAAGACTTAAACCAAGTCATCAGGAGTTCAAAAAAAAGTTAAAAACCTGGCTTTTCCGCCAAGCCTTCCCAGACATTTAATGCAGCCAAGATACTTTGATAAACTCAATTATGGGATACCTCTTGGAGTTATCCTATTTTGACTTTTTAACTGTACCATGATTTTGAGTTCAAACGTTTCTTGTAATTATACTATTCTATACTATGTTTAATTTGTACTTTGTTCTATTGTTCTATGTAAAGCCCCTCCCCATTGTTGGACATTCCACTGTTTTATGTAAACTGGAGTGATTTGTATTTCATACAAGAACATCGGTATATAAAAATTAAAAATAAATAAATAAATAAAAAAAATATACCATCACAACGGTTTACAATAAGACACGTAAATTAATGTTTCTAAATGTATTAAATTATATCAACTACACAGGATCCATCAAGTTACGGTAACATAGCTGTATGATCAATGTTATTTGGTGGGTGTGATAAATCATGTCCATTTCTATCTGTATCAGTTTTAAGTACAAAAATAGATGAATAATTGTATCTTATGCTTTGGTGGTGAATGAAAAAAAAAAATAAAATACACACATCATGATTAGGGTGTTGTGTGTGGGTGTTCTACTGTCTGCATCCTACACTCCCCTGGGTTCTATTCTCCATTCTCTTGTTTAAAGAGCCATGATTTTAAACTTTTTCTGAAGGTTTTGATGTCTCTTTGTAATCTGATCTCTAAAGGCACGGTGATCCATAGTAAGGGACCTGCTAAGGATAGTGCCCTTTCCCTTACTTGGATTAGTCTTGCTGTTTTAACGGAAGGAATGGTTAGGAGTGCTTTGTTAGCGGATTTCAGGTTTCTGTGAGGGATGTGTACACGAAGGGCAGTGTTCAGCCATTCTGCTTTTTCATTATGTATTAATTTATGTTATGGGACATAGGGTTTTATATTGTATTCTTTGCTCAATGGGTAATCAGTGTAGTTCGGCTAGGCTTTCGGTGATATGGTCTCTAACTTTTATCAGTCAGAATTCTTGCAGCAGTGTTTTGTAGCATCTGGAGTGGTCTTATCGTGGTGTATTTATTTATTTATTTATTTATTTAAAATTTTTATATACCGGCATTCATGTTGCAAACACATCATGCCGGTTTACATATAACAGGGGTGTACAGTAAACAATTCAATAACCTATTTGTGTAGAAGGAAGCAGTTACAAATAACAAGGTAATAGAACTGGGAGGAGAGAAGAAAACCTAGTAGTAGAGCATTACAATAGTCAGTGCTTGCAAAAATTAAAGCTTATAACACTGATCAAAAGTTGGTGGTTGTTAGTAATGGTTTTAATCTTCTAAGAATCATGAGTTTGGCATAACCTTCCTTGACTTTTAAAGATATGTGTTGTTTCATGCTTAGTTCCGTGTCAATTATCACTCCGAGGTTACGCACATTCTCTGTTAATTCTATTTCTTGATTGTTTTTGAATGTGATTGGGTTGTGAATGATCTGCCTCGTTGCCTCATTGGACCTGGGGAACCGGAAACACCATCCTCAGCTTCCGCAACCGGTCCAGCATCTCTTGAACCACCCACTGTTTTTCTAAAGACCTGCAGCGGGAGACTAGAAACAAATTACAGATAGGCCGAGCAAATTCTAAAGCACAGCCATCTCTTAGCGCGCTGAGAACCCACTGATCCTGCGTAATCTTGGTTCACTCCTTGTAAAACCACACTGTGTCCCCCTATAAAAGGAACGGCAGAGTGGATCAGCCTTGCCTCATTGTGAGGACTTAGCACCAGCTGCACCACTACCTGAGGTGGCTCTAAAGGGCCTTTGGTCTCCACGAAAGGACTGACCTCAGGACTGCCCCTGGAGAGAAAACTGTTTCTGCAGACCTGGAGCACCTCTCGCCGGGCGCAACTTTCTACTATCTCAAAAATGGGACTGAGCCTGGAAAAACCTTTTGCCCTTAGGCCTATCCTCCAGCAACTTATGTTCCTTATTCTTGCCCAGATCCTTCATCAACTGCTCCAGGTCCTCCCCAAACAAAAGCTGGCCCTTAAAAGGCAGCGAACCCAACTGGGACTTGGACGACAGATCTGCCGACTATAATAAGCTTATGGCTGAAACAGCAAACTCCATAATCCGAGAAGAAGATCTCAGAAAGTCATACAGAGCATCCACAATATACACCAAGGTACCTCTAAGTGCTTAGCCCTAGCAGCCTCCTCGCCAGACTTAGCCTGACCGTTCTGAAGCTGCTGTACCCAGCGCAGACAGGCTCTCTGCATAAAACTGGACGCGTTCCTTAATAAAAATGATTTTGAAAAAAAAAAAAAAAACTGGAACAAATGGCTGTCCACAAACTCAGGGTCAACATCTCAAAAATCCTCTTGAGATGAATCTCCAGTTTTCGATGCTGCACATCTTTCAATGCCTCGGACTCCGCGAATGGGTTAATCGTTTTCTCTGTCACCGCCGAAATTGCAGCTTTGGAAGGGAAAACAGCTCCAATGTCTGTTCTGGCAAAGAATAAAGCCTCGTCATTGCTCTCCCAACTCTCAAGCTGGCATCAGGAGTAGCCCACTCCCGATCCACCAGCTTCATCACTGATTTATGATATGGGAAGGCCCTCATAGGACTCTTAAGCCCATCCAGGACCAGGTTTGCCTCCTCCTGTGGAACTTTCAGCCCAAGCTCCTCCAGAACCTAACTAACTTCTCTTTACAGAACAAACGGATCACCTTAGGGTCATCTCCCTCTCCTCCAGATCATTCCCCGGAGCTGTGCCAGTTGCAACCAGATCAACCCCCAGGTCCTGTGACCGAGGAATCTCCGGATCCCCTGGGAGCCCCCTCTGAACCCTCTGACTCTTCACCAGACGGATAAGGGCCCAAACACTGAACCAACAAAGGCCATGTTCTCAGACCGTGCCCTGGCCTGGAACCTAAGTTCAGACCCTCGGCAGAATGGGATCAGGTCCCCAGCCCTCAGGATAAAATCAGCTGAAAAAGTCCTGGAAGCCCCAGCAACCCTGAAAATATCCAGCCCCAGAGGACCCCGCACCAGGCAGAATGGCGCCTCCAGTCCATCTGCACTCTCCTGCTCTCCCAGGGGCTAGAACAGCCCAGGGAAAGACTCAGGAGAAAATTCCCCTTCTCCTCCATCAACGTGGCAAGAGCCGCATGATAGCTCAAAATGGCCATTCCCGTGCCAACGGAGACCGATGTCCCAACCCGCTCTGAACCCCAGCGCGCCGCAGGGGGAACCATCCCAGGAGCAACCTTTCTCATTTTAGTAGCCGCCGCGCTGCTGGATGGCCCCTCACCCCCCTGAAATGCAGGCAGAACAAAAGCCCGATGCAGCTCAGGTGCGAAGGAGTCATGCCGCACTCGCAGCAGACCGAGTCGTGCACTATCACTGTCACAACGTGAAACCTCCCACAGAAATTGAAGGAGCCTGCCGACACAGCAAACACCCTGGGAGAGAAAAAAACATCCCCCGCCCACCAGAACCGCCCAGGTAAAGAGCCATCCCTGCACTTACCGAGCCCCTTATACTCGCTCTTGGTTTACTTTTTCTTTCTTTTTTTTTTTTTTTTTTTTTAACAAAACTTTAACCAAGCTGAACAAACTCTACTAGAATGGAACACAGAGCTGTCCAGCATCAAAAAAAGAGGATCAGCCAAATTAAAAGAGACAGACTGCCAAAAAAAAGCAAAAAAAAGCCATCCTGAGCCTACAGCCACCTCAGCAGGCTTGTGAACGGGAGGGAACCGGACCATCAGTGTTGCATTTGTGGACCCTTGGGAACCCCCACAGGTCCCCACCATTGGGTGGCGAGGCAAGATGTGAAGCAGAGGCCAGCTGGAGCTTCGCCACTACCAGCCCACGTTCCCCTCAGGTTGAGCCCTTTGGTACTGGAGCCGGCTGGTCTTAGGTGGGACTCTGCATGGATGACCCCAGGGAGTAGACGAGGGAGCACGGTGGCAACCAGGAGAGAGAGGTTGGAGGCCTGAAGCCAAGGGTGGTACCGATCCAGTCCAGTGGGCCAGGCGAGAGGCGGCAAGCGTGGCCGGACCTGGTCCAGGAGAGCAGAGGCACGAGGCGAGGTCGCGTCTGGTCCAGAAGGTCAGAGGCAGGCAGCGGTAAGCGAGGTCAGGTCCGGTCCAGAGGTCAGAAACAGGCAGCAGGAACAGGAACAGGAGAACTGGAATGGCAACTCAGGAAATCGAGCAAGCGAGAGCGAGGAGACCCATTGCCAAGGCAAGCTCTGACTGTCAGAGCTTGCCGTATATACCCAGGACAGGCAACGTCATCACTAGGGGCTGCGGGAAGCTTTTCCGTCATGGCCCCTTAAATCTTGACAGTCGGCGCGTGCACCTAGGGGCAGGGGCCAGGCAAGGTGGCATGGCATTGCTCCCTCGCCGCGGCTGGGAGGCGACCCACGAGAAGGTCGAGGTGGCAGCACCCTTCCACCCGGAGGAAGTGAGGAGCAGTCCAGAGCCGAACCGGGAAGTAGCAAGACCGTGACAGCATCCGGCAGGCGCAGCTGGAGCGAGAAAGGACGTGGCCCCAACCTGGCACTGAGAGGTAGGGACAGGCCTCCTGGGACCGGAGGTTGTAACAACCAGATTTACACCCCACAGTCTCAAGGAGCGAATCTATTTATTTATTTATTTATTTATTTATTTAAAATTTTTATATACCGACGTTCATCCGGGATATCACATCGGTTTACAGTGTAACTGAAACAGGCGCCTGGGATGGCGGTTTACATCGAACAGATATAACGAATTAACATATGAACAAATGAGGAGGGGGGAAAAAAGGAGGGAACTAATTAAACAAAACTTATGAGCAAAATTTACAAATATATATAGAGTATCACTATGTACAAAGTATTCATAAATACAGCAATGCCATGGAAATACAATTGTGTAGAGTTATAAGAGAGGAGGGGGGAAGGGAAGGGGGTGGGGGGTGTAGGAGGGGAGGAGGGGTGGATGGGGTAAAAGGAGAAGGCGAGCTGAGAAATCAGGAGAAGGTAAGAGGACCGAACAGGTTGGGGGCGAAGGAGGAATTTAGAGGTGGGAGTGAGGAAAGCGGGAGAGGGCAGGAGAGGATCACCAACCCCCAGCTCGTCCACCTCATCCAGGGCCCAAAATCCCTCTGGGAGGAAGGCTCACAAATCCAAAATAAACTCCAACTGCAGAACTGTAGGTTTTGCACCCGTCTACCATCTGCTGGAGGCAGAGAAATACTGAGGAACTGCAGCTTGCACGTGAGGTTAAGTAGCAGAGTCGGGAAAACCTTCTCTGCCTCCGTCTGCTGGCACAGATGAATAAACCCTGGAGTCTAGACTGATCTTGGTATGTACAGGGACTCACACTTCACTGAGCAATACTTCCTCACCATGGATAACAGCTACGTTACAATTTTATACTCCATCCTGGAATTTGAGATCTTCTAGTCAAGCACTACCGGATGTCCCCACCCCAAAACTTTTTCATCTGAACGAGAGCAGGGGATGTGCTTTCTTGACAGCTTGACCTATGCTATGGAACTATCTCCGCATAGAGATAAGGACTATCTCAGACCGCAAGTCCTCCAAGAAAACTCTAAAAACATACTTATTTCAGAAGGCCTATAGTTACATAGAAACATAGAAATGACGGCAGAAAAAGACCAATCGGCCCACCCAGTCTGTCCAGCAAGCTCCCACACTTATTTTCCCATACTTATCTGTTTCACCAACCACCAACTTCAGGGCTCTTGTTGGTAACTGTTTGATTCAAATTTCCTGCCATCTTCTGTCATTGATGCAGAGAGTAATGTTGGAGTTGCATCAAAGGTGAGCATAAGGATTATGGTTAAGGGTTGTATCTGCTGCATCAAGCAAGCTACCCCAATGCTTGTTCACCTAGACTGCACAGATCGATGCCTTGTTGGATGATGTCTGAATGCAAATCCTGTTTTCCTCACTTCCCCCTACCATTGAAGCAGAGATTAACGCTGTATATGCTTTCAAAGTGATGTATCAGGCTTAATTGGCTTAGGGTATAACCGCCGTAATAAGCAAGCTACCCCCACGCTTATTTGTTTACCCAGATTATGAAGTTTAGACCTTGTTGGTTATCTGAATGCTAATCCTCTTTTCCACATTACCCCCTGCCGTAGAAGCAGAGAGCAACGCTGTGTATGCATTCAAGTGATGTATCAGGCTTAATTGGTTTAGGGTAGTAACCGCCGTAATAAGCAATCTACCCCCACGTTTATTTATTTACTGAGATTTTGAAGTTCAGTCCTTTTTTGTTGTTATCTGAATTCAAATCCTCTTTTACACATTTCCCTTTGCCTTTGATGCAGAGAGCAATGTTGGGGTTGCATTAACCGTGCAAGGGATTTTTTTTGAGTAAGGGTAGTAATCACCAGGTAGTAAACATTCCAGCAAGCCACCCCTATGGCTCTACTCTTCATTCCCATCTGCTAGCCTTTATGGATCCCATGCCGCTTTGAAGGGCATTCTAGGCATCCACACTCTCCGTAAAGAAATACTTCCTGACATTGGTTCTGAGTCTTCCTCCCTGGAGCTTCAAATCGTGATCCCTGGTTCTGCTGATTTTTTTCCATTGTAAAATGTTTGATGTTGACCATGAATCATTAAAACCTTTCAAATATCTGAAAGTCTGTATCATATCTCCTCTGCTCCTCCTCTCCTCCAGGGTGTACATATTTAGGTTCCTTAATCTCTCCTCATAAGTCATTTTATGAAGACCATCCACCTTTTTCGTCGCCCTTCTCTGGACTGCCTCCATCCTGTCTCTATCCCTTAGGAGATATGGTCTCCAGAACTGAGCACAATACTCCAGGTGAGGCCTCACCAAGGCCCTGTACAAGGGGATCATCACTTCCCTTCTCTTACTAGATATTCCTCTCTCTATACAGCCCAGCATTAGAACATAAGAACATAAGAAATTGCCATGCTGGGTCAGACCAAGGGTCCATCAAGCCCTGCATCCTGTTTCCAACAGAGGCCAAACCAGGCCACAAGAACTTGGCAATTACCCAAACACTAAGAAGATCCCATGCTACTGATGCAATTAATAGCAGTGGCTATTCCCTAAGTATAATTGATTAATAGCCATTAATGGACTTCTCCTCCAAGAACTTATCCAAACCTTTTTTGAACCCAGCTACACTAACTGCACTAACCACATCCTCTGGCAACAAATTCCAGAGCTTTATTGTGCATTGAATGAAAAAGAATTTTCTCCGATTAGTCTTAAATGTGTTACTTGCTAACTTCATGGAATGCCCCCTAGTCCTTCTATTATTCGAAAGTGTAAATAACCAAGTCACATCTACTCGTTCAAGACCTCTCATGATCTTAAAGACCTCTATCATATCCCCCCTCAGTCATCTCTTCTCCAAGCTGAACAGCCCTAACCTCTTCAGCCTTTCCTCATAAGGGAGCTGTTCCATTCTCTTTATCATTTTGGTTGCCCTTCTCTGTACCTTCTCCATCACAATTATATCTTTTTTGAGATGTGGTGACCAGAATTGTACACAGTATTCAAGGTGTGGTCTCATCATGGAGCGATATAGAGGCATTATGACATTTTCCGTTCTATTAACCATTCCCTTCCTAATAATTCCTAACATTCTGTTTGCTTTTTTGACTGCTGCAGCACACTGAGCCGACAATTTTAAAGTATTATCCACTATAATGCCTAGATCTTTTTCCTGGGTGGTAGCTCCTAATGTGGAACCTAACATTGTGTAACTACAGCAAGGGTTATTTTTCCCTATATGCAACACCTTGCACTTGTCCACATTAAATTTCATCTGCCAAACCTTACCTTCTATCCCATCCGAAATGCCGCTCACAAAGATATTGAACAGGACCAGTCTCAACACTGATCCTTGCGGCACTCCACTCAACTCCGCTCTCTCCTCAGAGAGAGTTCCATTTACCATCACACACTCTCTTCTGTTCGTCAACCAGTTTGCAATCCAGGCCACTACCTCGGCACTCACTCCTAAGCTTCTCATTTTAATCACAAGCCTCCTGTGCGGAGCTGTATCAAAAGCTTTGCTGAAATCCAAGTAGATGACATTGAGCGCTCTTCCTCTAATTCCCTAATCACCCAATCGAAAAGGCAATCAGATTTGTCTGACAGGACCTTCCCCTGGTGAATCCATGCTGCCTCTGGTCCAGCAATTCTTCCGATTGTAGATAGTTCACTATTCTTTCCTTCAGCAGAGTCTCCATTACTTTTCCCAGCACTGAGGTGAGTATAACCGGTCTGTAGTTTCCAGCCTCCTCTCTGCTCCTACTCTTGTGAAGCGGGACCACCACCGCTCTTCTCCAATCACTCGACACCACTCCCGTTTCTAGGGATCTGTTGAACAGGTCACTCAGTGGACCCGCCAACACATCTCTGAGCTCCCTCAGTATCCTGGGATGGACCTCATCAGGTACCATGCTTTGTCCACTTTTATTTTTCCTAGCTCTTCCCATACATTCTCTTCATTAAACAGAGTTACATCTACTACACTCCCCTCCAGTTTCTAGTTCATCTAAGTAACCTCCCCAGCATATTAGGTTCTGGGTTTTTTTTTTGTTTGTTTTTTTACACACTTCTGTTGTATTTTGTCTTTGATTTCCTGTGAATGTTTTTATTGTACCCTGCCCTAAAGGACAGGTAACAAATATTTTAAATAAATAAATGATAAACATGTCCAAGACACCCACACTCACAAGGACATGAGAGCCAAGAGATATACAGTCTCATGAGAAACATACCTGAGATACTCACACCAGGACACAAGATTCAGGAGATACAAAGACTCATGATAAACGTGCCTGAGACACTCACATTCACCAGGACATGAAATCGAGGAGATATAGAGTCTCATGATAAACACTCCTGATAAGCATTCCTGAGACACTCATTCTCACTCAGACATGAGACTCAGGGCATACACAAACCTATGATAAATGTTCTTGAGATAACCAGCCTTATCAATAGGTAGAAGATTCTTTGCACACTCACCTGTTCCACATTTTGGATGGCTCTCATGGCTAATCGTATGGAGGGGTAGAGCCTTGGTAGGGCTTGTCCTGAACCCAACTCCAGATGTTTCCCAGGCTCCCTTCCTTCCATACTCTTTTTCTTCCTGGCCTGGATACGTTTCAGAGAAGGTGCAAGCTGTGCCTCCTGTGTGTGAATGTCACCTGGTGGCACAAACAACTCTGCCATGGTCACCGAGACACTCTTCTGATCATTATTAGCCACGGAATCCATGTGCTCTTCATCCTCAAGGGACAATGTTTTTGTCAGGAATTTTAGTTCCTCACAGTCAGGCTCCCACTCACTTTTCTAGAAGAAAGCAATACTAGAATCACTCACTACACCCAGCCAGTTCCTAGAGGACACCATGAGAAAGCATCACTGTTACCTAACCAGTCTGTTACCAAAAAGAAAACATGAAGGGCAGCATCATTGACCTCAGCCAGCCAAGCCCTGTCATCCCCAGGAAGTCTCACCCAACCAACCTCTATTACCAAAGGAAACCTTTAGGGCAGCCTTACTGACCTCACCAACCCATCTCTGCCACCTCAGGGCAGACCTAGAGGAGGCATCACTGATTGTACCCAACCAATCACTGGCACCCCATGGAAGACCATGGAGGGAGGGGGAAATTGCTAATCTCAGCACACCAATCTGTCACCCAGGGAAGGTAATGAGGAGGTAGCAAGAAGGCCCTCACTCAAGCCATGCTCTCAAAGTTAATTCTGATTCAGGTATGTACTAAGAAATGCATGAATAAAAATTAATTCAACCTATGTGCTGTATATATGGCTCAGCACAGACATATGTATAGATGAAGTGTGACTACTGAGAGGACGATGTATTCTGTATCATTTAAATTAGGTTAATAGGAAGCGATGCATGCAATTCAACCTATGTGCTGTATATATTGCTCAGCACAGACATATGTATAGATGAAGTATGACTACTAAAAGGATGATGTATTCTGTATCATTTAAATTAGGTTAATAGGAAGCGATGCATGCAATTTCGGAGTCTGAGGGCTTTATACATCCACCTGCACATCTTTTCTCATTCAGCAGTGTTATTTGCTCGTTCATTTCCCCTTCTGAGTCTTCAGCCATGGTCAGTCCCCACTGCCATATCGCATTCTCTTCTGGAAACTACTGGCATACATGCTATCCCCATCAAGCACATATGTGCTACCCTATATATGATGTGACAATGCTGTACCATGCTGCAATCTATGAATGTGTTAGAGATAATGAGAGTAGAAATCACCTGTTCACAGGGCTCAGTCAGGGTCTCCATGTACGGCTTGATTCCCACAGTCTTATGATACTGCACCAAGTTAGTGAGAGAGACGTGTGCCCGGTCCTCTCCAAGGATCACATAGCGCCCATTCGACTGCATATCAATCATATAGTGACGACAGCAATTCTTCCCCCTACAAAGAATGGAAGACACCCAGGGCCATAATTAGGATGCAGGATTCAATCTATAACTATCCCCAATCAAAAAGAAGTCACACAATACCTCCCTCATACCATGGTGATGGATCAATCCATATCTATCCCCAACCATATGAAGTCACACAACAGCCCCCTTATACCATGGTGATAGATCAAACCATGCCTATCCCCAACCATAGGAAAGTCACACAACACCTCCCTCATACCATGGTGATGGATCTATCTATATCTATCCCCGACCATGGGGGAGTTATACAACGGCTTTCTCTTACCATGTGATGGATCAATCCATACCTATCCCCAACCATAGTGAAGTCACACAACAGCCCCCTCATACCATGGTGATGGATCAAACCATACCTATCCCCAACCATAGGAAAGTCACATAACAACTTCCTCTTACCATGGAGATGGATCAATCCGTACGTATTCCCAACCATAGGGGAGTCATAAAATAGCTCTCTCTTACCATAGTGATGTATTAATCCATATCTATCTGGAACCATAAGGGAGTCATACAACAGCTTCCTCTTACCATGGTGATGGATTAATCCATATCTATCTCCAACCATAATGAAGTCGCACAACAGCCCTCTTATACCATAGTAATGGATCAATCCATACCTATCCCCAACTTAGGGGAGTCATACAACAGCTCCCTCAGGATACCAACCTGCAATCAAGCAGGTTGCAGGATCAGAGACATTGCCTATCTTCAGATATAACCAGAACTCCGAGTAATTTGAGAACACCCTCTCTCTCATATTCTGGGGGACCTCAAGCGACGGGCCCCAACGATTTTGAGGAAATTTGGCACCCCACTCCACGAGCCCCTCTAGCGGGGGGCCTTGAGGAGGGGGTACTGTTATGAAGGCCGGCCACGGAACCCGTGACCGGCTCTCCTCACCTCTTCTTCGCGGCTCAGAGGACCCTCTCCTGCGGCGCGGCAGGGACGCCGTCACCACCCACTGCCAAGCCCCCTTCCAGCTGGGGCTTTCCCTAGTGCACGCACCTTTCTCCAAGACTTAAAGGGGCTGTGACGTGCTAGGGCTGCTGGGCCTCCTCTGATGATGTCATTTCCTCAGGATTATTTAAGGCAAGCTCTGACTACCAGAGCTTGCCTTTGCAACTGGCTTCCTCCGTAGTTGTCTGGGCTCCCTGCTAGTTGTGCTTGTCTCTGAAAACCTTTCTAATTAACCACTGCCTGATGTCAACCTCTACTAATTCTTTGACCACACTTGACCGCTGCCTGATCTTGAACTCTGCTAGTTCTTTGACCATGCATGACTGCTGCCTGATCCCAATCTCTGCCTGTCCCAGCGTCCTCTCGTTCCAGCCCTGTTCCAGTGTCCTTCTGTTCCAGTGTCCTTCTGTTCCAGCGCCCGCCTGTTCCTGCGTACCCTTCAGGTAGTACCTCTTGGACTAACTTTCTGGTACTGACCCCTGCTTGATTTTTGACCTTGTCTGATCACCAGAACCTGACCTTTACTTCATTGACCATTCCTCGGACTGACTCCTGGACTGACCTCTGCCTGCCTGACCACGTCTGAAGATTCTGGTTCAGTTCCTAGACTTGTTACCACCTACACTTTACTGGTCTTCCGTGTGACATCCAATCTCCAGTCTCGGATCTGACTGTGCTCCTCCTCTGTCTGTGGGCACGCCGGACTTTCACTCTCCCAGGACACCCTGCAAGGCCCACCTAAGTCCAAGCGGCCCTGATCCCTACGGGCTCCTCCCAGGGGGACCTCAGGTCTCCAGTAGTGAAGCTCTTCCCCAAACCTCTGTCTCCTCCAGTGCTCCGCCCCTTGGGGGCAGTTAAGAACATAAGAACATAAGAAAATGCCATACTGGGTCAGACCAAGGGTCCATAAAGCCCAGCATCCTGTTTCCAACAGTGGCCAATCCAGGTCATAAGAACCTGGCAAGTACCCAAAAACTAAGTCTATTCCATGTAACCATTGCTAATGGCAGTGGCTATTCTCTAAGTGAACTTAATAGCAGGTAATGGACTTCTCCTCCAAGAACTTATCCAATCCTTTTTTAAACACAGCTATACTAACTGCACTAACCACATTCTCTGGCAACAAATTCCAGAGTTTAATTGTGCGTTGAGTAAAAAAGAACTTTCTCCGATTAGTTTTAAATGTGCCCCATGCTAACTTCATGGAGTGTCCCCTAGTCTTTCTACTATCCGAAAGAGTAAATAACCGATTCACATCTACCCGTTCTAGACCTCTCATGATTTTAAACACCTCTATCATATCCCCCCTCAGTCGTCTCTTCTCCAAGCTGAAAAGTCCTAACCTCTTTAATCTTTCCTCATAGGGGAGTTGTTCCATTCCCCTTATCATTTTGGTAGCCCTTCTCTGTACCTTCTCCATCACAATTATATCTTTTTTGAGATGCGGCGACCAGAATTGTACACAGTATTCAAGGTGCGGTCTCACCATGGAGCGATACAGAGGCATTATGACATTTTCCGTTTTATTCATCATTCCTTTTCTAATAATTCCCAACATTCTGTTTGCTTTTTTGACTGCCTGATCAGTTGGGATCAGTTGTCTCCTGATCCCTTTCAGGAGGTTTTCCTCCACTGCCCCAGGACAAGGGTCCACTTCCAAGCGCAACAGACTTGTTAAAAAATACCATCTTGGAAGCCCAGAACAGATGTATTCCACGCATTAGTATTTTTATTTTATTTTAAAGTATTTCTATACCGTCTTTACAAACGATGTTTAGTCAAAACGGTTTACATAATTGGATAAAATAAATATAAACAAAAAGAATAAAAATTAAGAAAATTAAAAAGAACATAAAAATTGTAAAAACATAAGGTTACAAAAATATAATCAATACAAAATAATAATTATTTAAAATAATAATTAGTTAATATAAACAAATCAATACGTAATAACATTGTGCCAAATTATTTGTGAGCATGGAAAAAGAAAGATGTATTATTTGGTAGGTGATATATGGAATGCAGTTTGAAACAAGTATGTTTTTAAGGATTTTTTGAAATGTTTAGAATTGGGTATGGATCTTAGAGAGTCTGGTATTGCGTTCCATAGAATGGGACCTATGACTGAGAAAGCTCTTTTTCTGGTGATGTCAAGACGGGCCTGTCGAGGTGATGGAATGTCTAGAAGGTTTTTGTCCAGTGATCTTAAATGCCTGGCTGGTTTGTATAGAATAGAATAGAGCATAAAGTGACGGAGTTGGGGGTGTAGATGAGAGAGTGTATAATGGACAGAATCTTGAATTGTATTCTGTATTTAACTGGTAGCCAGTGTAAGGATTGAAATATCGGAGTGATATGATTTTTTATTGAAGAGTTTGTTAGAATACGCGCTGCTGCGTTTTGAATCAGTTGGAGTGAGTGAAGGTGGAAAGAAGGCTAAACGACTACTGGTGTGGTTGAAAGGTGAGGTGAGAGGCTATAATAACTAAAAGAACATCAAGAAATGGAAAAGGGATCTGAATGAAGAAAAATGGAAACAGCATAAGCACTAACAAGTCACATGCAAAGCATTGATAAGGATGGCAAAGAGAGGATTTGAAAAGAAGCTTGCCATGGAAGAAAAAACTCATAAAACCTTTTTCAGGTACATTCGATGTAAAAAGTCTGTGAGGGAGTCACTTGGACCATTAGATGATCAAGGAGTAAAAGGAGCACTTAAGGATGTCAAAGGGACACTTTTGCAGGGAGACTAAATTAATTCTTTGCTTCGGACTTCACAGGAGGAAGATGTAAGAGATACACCCATACAATTTCAATGTAATTTTATATTATACAAGCCGTTAAGCCCGTTAAAACGGGCTACATCCCTCTGTCTCTCACCTCCCCCTCATTCTCTCTCCCCTCCACCCCCTACCTCCCTCCCTCTCACCCACTCCTCCCACTCCTCCCACTCAGTCCCTCCCTCCCACTCAGTCTCACTCACTCCCTCCCTCCTTCTCTCAGTCCCACTCACTCTCCCTCAGTCCCACTCCCTCCCCCTCTCCCTCAGTCCCACTCCTTCCCTCTGTCCCACTCCCTCCCTCTCTCTCCCTCCCCCCTCTCCCTCAGTCCCACTCCCTCCCCCCTCTCCCTCTATCTCCCTCCCCTCACTCAGTCCCCCCCTCTCCTTCCGTCCCACTCCCTCCCTCTCACTCCCACTCCCTCTCTCCCTCTCACTCAGTCCCCACTCCCTCTCTCTCCTCCCCTCTCACTCAGTCCCTCACTCTCTCTGTCAGTCCCTCCCTCTCTCTCTCCTCCCTCGCTGCCACCGCCGTTAAGCCGTTAAAAAGGGCTACATCCCTCTGTCTCTCACCTCCCCCTCATTCTCTCTCCCCTCCACCCCTACCTCCCACCCACTCCTCCCTCTCCTCTCACTCAGTCCCTCCCTCCCACTCAGTCTCACTCCCTCCCCCCTCTCTCCCTCCCTCTCACTCTCCCTCAGTCCCACTCCCTCCCTCCCACTCTCCCTCAGTCCCACTCCCTCCCCCTCTCACTCTGTCCCACTCCCTCCCTCCCTCTCACTCAGTCCCACTCTCCCTCAGTCCCACTCCCTCCCTATGTCCCACTCCCTCCCTCAGTCCCACTCCCTCCCTCAGTCCCACTCCCTCTCTATCTCCCTCCCCCCTCACTCAGTCCCCCCCTCTCCCTCCGTCCCACTCCCTCCCTCCCACTCACTCAGTCCCTCTCCCTCTCACTCAGTCCCACTCCCTCTCTCTCCTCCCCCTCTGTCAGTCCCTCCTTCTCTCTCTCCTCCCTCGCTGCTGCCGCCGCCGCTGCCACCCGCCGCCACCGGACGCCACCGCCACCCAACGCCGCCGCCGCTGGACGCCGCCATGCTGCTGCCACCCGCCACCACCCAACGCCGCCGCCGCCACCCAATGCCGCCGCCGCTGCTGCCTCCCGCCGCCGCCGCTACCACCGGACGCCGCCACCACCCAACGCCGCCGCCGCTGGATGCCGCCATGCCGCTGCCACCCGCCGCCGCTACCACCCAACGCCGCCGCCGCTGCCACTGGACGCCGCCATTGTTTTTTCTTTTTTTCTGACGCTGGCTCAGACCGACGTGCTCGCCCGCACATGCGCGGTAGAGCTGGTCTCTACTGCGCATTTGCGGCACGTCGGTCAAGCTTCGTTTATTAGTATAGATATTCCTATTTTATATTTACTTTTGGAGAGAGATATGGTATCAGAGAATCAAGGTGCATAGATTAAATCCGCTGTCTCTAGCCCACAGTGGACGCCAGGCAGTATCAATGTTGAAGCACCGGCGAATCAAATCAATTACCATAAACTCTCTATATCATTATTAAAGAATCCTTTATTTAAAATGGTCTTTTGTTGTTTCAGAAAATATATCCATGAAATGCTGAGGAAGGCACATCTTGCAGAAATATGGGCCAGGTCGAGTCGCCTGAATAAGTCGTTTAAATTATGGTCCTGAAATGTGTCTTTCAGCAGCCATTTTGTGAGAAGATATATATACAAAGAATATTTAAGATCTTTTCTCATAATTTTAAGGAATTTGGGATTTTGAGTTCGGTAGAAACAAAAAAACTTTGGGGGAGGGAGTAATAAAAATAAAGAAGTCTTTGATAATAATATAGAGAGTTTATGGTAATTGATTTGATTTGCCGGTGCTTCAGTACCGATACTGTCTGAAGCCCATTGCGGGCTAGAGACAACGGATTAAATCTATGCACCTCGATTCTCTGATACCATATCTCTCTCCAAAAATAAATATTAAATAGGAATATGTAATACAAAATGAAAATGAAATTGTAAAGATATACTTAGATTAGTGACTTTGAAGTTCCTACACCTCTTTTTGTCATATTTGATTTAAATTGGGGAGGTGGTGCTATTTTGTGCTAGAGAGATACCCATGCCAGAAATAATATTCAAAGCCGATGATTTAGAAGAACTCAAACAAATCTCAGTGAAACTGGAAGATATAGTACAGCAAATTGACAAACTAAGGAGTAGAAAATTACCTGAACTAGATGATATACATCTCAGAATGCTGAAAGTATTGTGGACGTGGTACCTTGGACCAATGTGGAGTTGGCACAACCTGCAGGGAGGAGCCCTGCAGGTCCCCACCATGAGAGGTGGAGCTGGCCGAGGCAGAGGCCCAACCAGAGCTTCACCAATACCAGGTTGAGCCTTTGGGTGCCACGGCCAGCTCTACTTAGGTGCGACTCTCTGTTGGTGGGACGATAATCTGTTGAGCAGGTAGAGTGGTAGGCTAGGGTCTAGTTGCAGGTGAATACAAGCAGAGTCGAAGTAGGTGAAGGTCAGTGGCAAGGTGGAGTTCAATTGAGTCTGTGTCCAGGCAGAGGTCAGTGGCAGGGAGAGTTCAATCAAAGTCAGAGTCCAAGTCCAAGTCAAACTAGAGATCCACCCAAGTGAAACAACAAGGAATGACGAGAAGGAGGGAAGCTGAGGAGCAGCAAAGGCAGGAACAGAAGACACTGAAGACTGGGGACAAATAATTGAAGGCTGACCACAAAGAAGACAAGGCAAGAACTCAGGAACATGGACCAGACTGCCAACACAGGAACGAGGTACATGAATTAGGAACTCAGGAACCCAAAACAGGAACACGGAAACCAGAAAGAGGAGCACAGGAACACCCTGAGGCAAAGCACTGCTATCGAAGTCATCGACCTATTCCAGAGGCGGGGAGAAGCAGCAGAAGTGGCCTTTTCAAGGCCTATGCTAATGACATCATCGGGGGGATGGTGGGGCTTTTCCTGCCAAGGCCCCATTAAGTTCAGCCGGGAGACATGCGCATGCGTCTAAGGAAGCCAAGACCAGCGGCGGCGTCTGACTACGAGAGGTTTGCTGGTGACGACCTGCCATGGCTTGAGGCAGGGTGTGATGAGGAGGCCCCCCCGCATACCAGGATGTGGTGCTTTCACTTGGGCTGAGCCAGAGGTGAGAATGGTGCTCTGCCAAATGCAACAGAAAGAACTGAGAAATTAAATTGTGGTCCTGCTATTGGAAATGTGTAAACTCTCAATAACGTCATCTGTGGTACCTGAAGACTGAAGAGTTGTCAATGTATTGCCAATTTTTAAAAAGGGATCAAGGAGTGATCCAAGAAATTATAGACCAGTGAGTCAGACGTCAGTGACAAGCAAAATGGTAGACACTATCATAAAGATCAAAATTGCTGAACATATAGATAAGCATAGTTTAATGGGAAAGCCAACATATATTTAGCCAAGGGACGTCTTGCCTCACAAATATGCTATATTTTTTTCAGGGTGTAAATAAACATGCAGATAAAGGTAAGCCAGTTGATATAGTGTATCTTTCTTCAAACCTGTAGGTGAGGGTGTCTCTTTATGTCTCTCTCTCTCCATGTACCTAAAGATGAGGGAGTCTCTCCCTCTGTACCTGTAACTGAAAGTATTTCTTTCTCTGAACTTGTAGGTGAGGGTATCTCTCTCTCCATTCCTGTAGGTGAGGATGTCTCTCTCCCTATTCCTGTGAGGCTGTCTCTTTCTCTGTACCTGTAGGTGAGGGTGTCTCTTTCTCTCTCTCTCTCTGTACCTATAGATGAGGCTGTCTCTTTCTCTCTCTCTGAACATGTAGATGAGGATGTCTCTTTCTCTGTACCTGTAGGTAAGAGAGTCTCTTTCTCAGGACCTGTAGGTGAGGGTATTTCTTTCTCCGTACCTATAGTCCTTTTTCTCTGTACCTGTAGGTGAGGGTGTCTCTTTCTCTCTGTCTCTGTACCTATAGATGAGGAAGTCTCTTTCTCTCTACCTCTCTTTCTCTGTACCTCCCAGGCTCGTGCGATCGGCGCCCTCCTATCGGGGAGAGAGTCTGCCCAACCGGATCCTGCTTACCCCGAAGCCTAACGCAGCTACTAAGTACGGCCCCGAACGTGCCCTTCACGGCTGGCACATCCAATCAGATCGCGGATATCCACTGACGCCATTTACAGGAGACTGAGGGTAAGCCGATTTAAACAAGGGCTTACCCGCGGCGCCGCTCACCGGGTGGCGCACGCACGAAGGAGCGTGACCTAAGGGACATGCCCCTTGGTGCGCCCCTTCATGCGTACCCTATTTACTAACTCTACGGACATACTTGTAACACTCTCTCAATACCAGAATTTGCATACGGATCAATAAACCTACCGAAGATCGAACAAGCAAAAAAAAAAAAAAAAGGAAATATTCTAGGAGAGTCGGTGAATGGTACGTTGCGTCAACCAACCTGTACATGAGACTAAATACAACACAGAAGCTCTTCCCCTTCCACAAACCTATTATAGACCACGTTCCCCCCTCAATCCCACCGTCAAGAAGTTTGCCCTACCCTCTCTACCCCTCTCCTCTCTCAAGTGAGACTCTTCCTTGAAACCTCCCACCTACCGCCTGATAATCCAACAGACAGACAGAAACCCATTTATACTCTGCTGATCTCATAATGATCACCCATAACATACCCATTCCCAAATACCTTAAAACTTCTTTTAAATCAGCAAGACTTAGTCATCACACACAACTACACAGAACTCTAATTCCTATCATGGCATCGCCGATCACTCAAATGCTAGGACTTATGACCTTTTCGATCCTCTTGCTAAACACACAATCTATCCTAAAAAAAGGCTACCCTACTATGCAATATCCTCACAAAAGAAACGCCTGATTTATGTGCAATTACAGAATCATGGGTAAGAGACACTGACACTGCCCTAATTAACCAACTACCCACAGAAGCATACAATGTTTTCTCCATACCTAGGCGTAAAAAGAAAGGCGGTGGACTCCTCCTCGCGGCCAAAAAGAAATATAAACTCACTCTGCAATCTATTTCTCCCCCCCACAAACTTGAGATTAGTCTCTTTAAATCCAATGCTCTTCAAATCTGCTTAATCTATGCTCCCCCAGGCATTCTGGAAAATAACCCTTCACCACTCACTGAATACATTTCCAAACACATTGACATTAACACACCAGCCATCATTCTTGGTGACCTGAACCTCCACTTTGACTGTAACCCACTCTCCCCAGCCTGCGAAGCCACACTGACCTCTCTGAATGCTCTTGGATTCAAACAAATTGTATCGAGCCCCACACACAAGGCAGGACACACGCTAGATGTTATATTCACTAACTCGCTCATCCAAACAGATCTACCCCATTGCACTCCTATACCCTGATCTGACCATTACCGGATTGATACATGCTGCACAATTAAGTGCACCCCCCACACTACCCATCACAAAAAAACTATATCCTTCCGAAAACAATGTAAGTCGGAGGACATCAGTGACGTGCTATCGGCGAACCTCAAAAAATTAGACCTCACAGATGCCAACATGGCCTCTTCATCTTGGTATCAAATCACTAGCAACATAGCAGATAAACTTTGCCCCATACGAACCAAAGAAATAAATATGGACAAAATAGAGAAGAAACCATGGTTCACCCCTGAACTAAGAACAATGAAAACTGAACTCCGTAAACTTGAAAAGAAATGGCGCAGAAACCAAACCCCAGCCCTATTAGTAAAGTTCCGGTCATTACTTCATAACTACTGTAAAGCCACAGACAAAGCTAAAGACTTTTACGCCTCAAGAATCCACCAATTCCAATTCAACCCACATACTCTATTCCAATACGTATCTAGCCTTATTACATCCCCTGACAACGTAAACGCAAACAAGGATGATGAAACCAAATGTGAGAAGTTAGCATCTTACTTCCACAACAAAATTGAAACCATCATGGCACGCTTCAATCCCCCCCCTTACATCCAACAATTCGCTAACACCTAACAACACTCACATCACCAACCCCACATACATCCCTCCTTCGACTACTCACAAACTTCACATCACACAGCCACTCTCACAAACCTTGAAACCTCTCACAAAATTCGAGACCACATCTGCAATGGAAATAGAGACAATACTCAAAAAAAATCAAACCTGCCATGCACCTCTCAGACATTATGCCCACAAAAACACTCCTTTCCATCCCCACTACTATAGCAAAACCTATTGCTAATATTCTCAACAAATCCATTCGTCTGGCATGGTACCAATAAAACTCAAACATGCCATAATAAAGCCAACCCTTAAAAAACCAGAACTGGATCCAGC
This sequence comes from Rhinatrema bivittatum, assembly GCF_901001135.1. Classification (NCBI taxonomy): domain Eukaryota; kingdom Metazoa; phylum Chordata; class Amphibia; order Gymnophiona; family Rhinatrematidae; genus Rhinatrema; species Rhinatrema bivittatum. The sequence goes on from NC_042615.1 coordinate 837,992,725, forward strand.
AGAACCGGCTAATTATCAACCGGCTAATTTTCGCCCGGTATCGAACCTCCCATTCCTCTCCAAAATAATTGAGAAAATCATTAACAAGCAACTTACGGAATATCTAGATGAGCATAGTTTACTCTTCCCATCCCAGTACGGATTTCGCAAGCATCATATAGCACTGAAACACTACTCCTCTCAGAATCCATACTAAAAGCCCTAGACTCTGGCCACTCGTACATTCTTGCCCTTCTAGATATATCCTCCGCCTTTGATACAGTCAATCACAACACCCTCATCACCCGCCTCACAGAAATTGGCATCACTGGCACTGCTTTACGCTGGTTCCAATCATACCTTAGCGATAGGAACTATAGTGTAAAAATCGTTCTTTGTGAATCTAAACCTAGGAGTGTCACAAGGAGTACCCCAAGGATCTTCAACACTTTTCAATATTTATCTTATTCCTCTCTGTCGACTCCTGTCGAAATTGGGTTTCCCGCACTTCATCTACGCAGATGATGTGCAGATATAAATGACTCACTCCAAAACGCTCTGAAAGTCTGGAATTCTGCCCTCACAGAAATTAAAAAACTCCTCACTAACAATTTCTTGGCAATTAACACCAGCAAAACGGAGCTACTCATAATCTCACCTCAAAACGATGCCACTCTCAATACAACATTCCTATCCCAACCCTGCCCATCCACCTTGCAACAGGTCCGCAGCCTTGGCATTATTATTCCTACAGATCTCAGACAGGAGCCCTGCCTCCTAACTTTTAGGAAAAGACTTAAGACTTGGTTATTCAAGCAAGCTTTCCCAGACACATTCTAATGACTCCTCTAAACATTCAGCTCTTAACCATGCCTTTTGTACATAGCATTTAATTTGTATATTGTTTAACCATCTCTATTCTTTCCTATCTCTTCCTCCTTTCTCCCAGTTCTGCTACCCTTGTTAAATGTAACTGCACCTTCGGTCACCACAGTTCTAGTTTGATGTATATTCTGCACTCCCGTTTTATGTAAACCAGCAAGATATGTTTTCATGATTTCCGGTATATAAAAACCTTAAATAAATAAATAAATAAATAAATCATCAACAACCATTTTACGTTAAAAAAATTAATCACTGCCACTATAAAAAATGGATTCTTCAAGCTCCATACGCTAAAAAGAATCAAACTACTCCTACATCCTCATGACTTCCGTACGGTTCTGCAAGCCACAATCCTGTCTAAGATTGACTACTGCAACTCCATCCTGCTAGGCCTACCAAAAAACTCCTTACAGCCATTACAAATGCTACAAAACGCTGCTGCCCGCATACTCACTAACACACACTGCCACGATCACATTACCCCCGTACTCCAGTCCCTACACTGGCTACCCGTAGCATCCAGGATTATTTATAAATCCCTTACACTAATACACAAGTCCATTCATAACCAAAATATGCAGTGGTTCTCCGAAAACCTTTCTTTCCCTAAGGCAAACCGACCAACAAGAACACATCACCAGGCCAAACTCCGGACACCTGCTCCCAAACTTACCAAACATGCATCCACCAGGGAGCGTTCATTTATCATCGCTGGAACCACCTTATGGAACAAAATGCCCACTAACCTGCGCCAGGAGCCCTGCCATAGGAAATTCAAACAAAACCTTAAAACCTGGCTGTTCAAACAAGCATTCCCATGACAAGCTTCGCTCTCGAAACAATGATAACATTGCTGCTGACCTCCCCCATAACACATGTTCAGTGCTGAAATGTATTTCCTCCTTCCCCCCGCCCCGAAGATACCCATGACCCCCTGCACCTTTACGGCCTTTGCCCCATTAAAACAATTCCACCCTTATTGTATATTTATTACACATATTCAAATGTTATTATATTATTAGTTTATTGTAAAACTTGTTGCATGTAATTCTATAAATCAATGTCTGTTCTATAATTTTTGAATGTAAAACTTGTTGCTGCATTATGGTTCATTGTAAACCGAGGAGATGTTCTGAAAGTGCCGCGGTATATTAAAAAATCCCCAAATAAATAAATAAACAGATGAGGGAGTCTCTCTCTCTGTACCTGTAGGTGATGGTATCTTTTTGATGAGGGAGTTGCTCTCTGTACATTTAGGTGAGGGTTATTCCTTTCTTGGTACCTATAGATGATGGAGTCTCTCTCTCTGTACCTGTGAGGGTGTCTCTTTCTCTAACTATAGTTGAGGGAGTCTCTCTCTCTGTAACCTTCTCAGTACCTATAGATGAGGGAGTTGCTCTCTATGTACCTATAGGTGAGAGTTATTCCTTTTGGTACCTATAGATGATGGAGTCCCTCCCTCTGTACCTGTAGGTGAAGGTATCTTTTTCTCTGTACCTGTAGGTGAGGGAGTCTCTTTCTCAGTACCTGCAGGTGAGGGTGTCTCTTCCTCTGTACCTATAGATGAGGGTGTATCCTTCTTAGTACCTATAGATGAGGGAGCCACTCTCTCTGTACCTATAGCTGAGGGTTATTCCTTTTTGGTACCTATAGATGAGGAAGTCTCTCTTGCTGTACCTTTAGGTGAAGGTGTATCCTTCTCGGTACCTATAGATGTGGGAGTTGCTCTCTCTGTACCTATAGGTGAGGGTTATTCCTTTTCAGTACCTATAGATGAGGAAGTCTCTCCCCTCTGTACCTGTAAGTGACTGTATCTTTTTCTCTGTACCTGTAGGTGAGAGTGTATCCTTCTCGGTACCTATAGATGTGGGAGTCGCTCTCTCTCTGTACCTATAGGTGAGGGTTATTCCTTTATGTACCTATAGATGAGGAAGTCTCTCCCTTAGTACCTGTAGGTGACGGAATCTTTTTCTCTGTACCTGTAGGTGAGGGTGTATCCTTCTCTGGTTTGACTGATACGCATCAGGAAACATCCCTGTGGCCTCTCTAGCAGCAGGTCCTCAGCTTCCCTGAAATCAGAGAAGGAAATCCCTGAGAACAAGCAGTGACCCCTGACCTCTGGCAGACACTGTCATGCACCTCCCAGTCCTGGGGCAGGAGGATTAACATCGTTATTAAAACTTTATCCCACCAATTCTAAGGTAACAGATCTCAATGGCAAAGCATAAACATTTATAAACATTAAATCTAGTTTTAAAAAAAATGTTACCCTTCCTTACCCACAGGGGAAGAGACCAATGATGGTCAATCCCACCTCAGAAAGAGTGGAATATTACCCACCATCACTCTTCCCATCCCCAGGAGGAGAGGAATATTACCCACCATCACTCTTCCCTTCCCCAGGAGGAGAGGAATGATACCCACCATCACTCTTCCCATCCCCAGGAGGAGAGGAATATTACCCGCCATCACTCTTCCCTTCCCCAGGAGGAGAGGAATGATACCCACCATCACTCTTCCCATCCACAGGAGGAGAGGAATATTACCCACCATCACTCTTCCCATCCCCAGGAGTAGAGGAATATTACCCACCATCACTCTTCCCATCCCCAGGAGGAGAGGAATATTACCCACCATCACTCTTCCCATCCCCAGGAAGAGAGGAATATTACCCACCATCACTCTTCCCATCCCCAGGAGGAGAGGAATATTACCCACCATCACTCTTCCCATCCCCAGGAGGAGAGGAATATTACCCACCATCACTCTTCCCATCCCCAGGACGACAGGAATATTACCCACCATCACTCTTCCCATCCCCAGGAGGAGAGGAATATTACCCGCCATCATTCTTCCCATTCCCAGGAGGAGAGGAATATTATCCACCATCACTCTTCCCATGCCCAGGAGGAGAGGAATATTACCCACCATCACTCTTCCCATCCCCAGGAGGAGAGGAATATTACTCACCATCACTCTTTCCCATGCCCAGGAGGAGAGGAATATTACCCACCATCACTCTTCCCATCCCCAGGAGGAGAGGAATATTATCCACCATCACTCTTCCCATCCCCAGGAGGAGAGGACTATTACCCACCATCACTCTTCCCATCCCCAGGAGGAGAGGACTATTACCCACCATCACTCTTCCCATCCCCAGGAGGAGAGGAATATTACCAACCATCACTCTTCCCATCCCCAGGAGGAGAGGAATATTACCAGCCATCACTCTTCCCATCCCCAGGAGGAGAGGACTATTACCCACCATCACTCTTCCCATCCCCAGGAGGAGAGGAATATTACCAACCATCACTCTTCCCATCCCCAGGAGGAGAGGAATATTACCAGCCATTACTCTTCCCATCCCCAGGAGGAGAGGACTATTACCCACCATCACTCTTCCCATGCCCAGGAGGAGAGGACTATTACCCACCATCACTCTTCCCATCCCCAGGAGCAAAGGAATATTACCCACCATCACTCTTCCCATCCCCAGGAGGAGAGGAATATTACCCACCATCACTCTTCCCATGCCCAGGAGGAGAGGAATATAACCCACCATCACACTTCCCATCCCCAGGAGGAGAGGAATATAACCCACCATCACTCTTCCCATCCCCAGGAGGAGAGGAATGTTACCATCCATCACTCTTCCCATGCCCAGGAGGAGAGGAATATTACCCACCATCACTCTTCCCATCCCCAGGAGGAGAGGAATATTATCCACCATCACTCTTCACCATCCCCAGGAGGAGAGGAATATTATCCACCATCACTCTTCCCATCCCCAGGAGGAGAGGAATATTACCCACCATCACTCTTCCCATCCCCAGGAGGAGAGGAATATTACCCACCATCACACTTCCCATCCCCAGGAGGAGAGGAATATTACCCACCATCACTCTTCCCATCCCCAGGAGGAGAGGAATATTACCCACCATCACTCTTCCCATCCCCAGGAGGAGAGGAATATTACCCACCATCACTCTTCCCATCCCCAGGAGGAGAGGAATATTACCCACCATCACTCTTCCCATCTCCAGGAGGAGAGGAATATTACCCACCATCACTCTTCCCATCCCCAGGAGGAATATTACCAGCCATCACTCTTCCCATCCCCAGGAGGAGAGGAATATTACCAGCCATCACTCTTCCCATCCCCAGGAGGAGAGGAATATTACCCACCAACACTCTTCCCATCCCCAGGAGGAGAGGAATATTACCCACCAACACTCTTCCCATCCCCAGGAGGAGAGGAATATTACCCACCATCACTCTTCCCATCCCCAGGAGGAGAGGAATATAACCCACCATCCCTCTTCCCATCCCCAGGAGGAGAGGAATATTACCAGCTATCACTCTTCCCATCCCCAGGAGGAGAGGAATATTACCCAACCACCACTCTTCCCATCCCCAGGAGGAGAGGAATATTACCCACCATCACTCTTCCCATGCCCAGGAGGAGAGGAATATTACCCGCCATCACTCTTCCCATCCCCAGGAGGAGAGGAATATTACCCACCATCACTCTTCCCATCCCCAGGAGGAGAGGAATATTACCCGCCATCACTCTTCCCATCCCAGGAGGAGAGGAATATTACCCACCATCACTCTTCCCATCCCCAGGAGGAGAGGACTATTACCCACCATCACTCTTCCCATCCCCAGGAGGAGAGGAATATTACCCACCATCACTCTTCCCATCCTAACTGGGAGAGGAGCAATGCTGGCTGTGGTCCCTCTCTGCGGCAGTAGGAAGAAGGCATTCATTCCCCCTCCCACCCCTGCCGAAGGGGGTATTACTGTCAGTACCCTGTGCCCACAGACTCACCTGCGACTGATCATGCCATGCAGCCAGGTCGGGTAGTTGCCATTGGCAATCACTTTGCGAAGCTGGGTTTCCTTAAACCAGCGCAAGGTGGCTCTGCGCTTACTCCGTCTCCTCTCTGCTTCCCCTTGCTGTGGCTGCTGGGATCCCGAGCCTGAAGCCAGGGCATTATCAAATGGGGTCATCTGTGAGCAGAGGAGAGGAAAAAACATCACTCTGCAATAATAATTAGTGATTATTCCAAGCATCAGGATTACTTCATCCATGCCTGAGGGAATTCCAGCTTCTAGGATCCTGATGAATTCAGCGCGTTCTAAGCACCTGAACACTCGTTAAAGTCTTTCCTCTAATTTTTAAGGCTCCGGTGCACTGCCTTTAGCTGAGAGCTGGGAGGAATCTGTGCTTCTCCTTAGCTATGGACTCTGTGAATGACATCAGGCTTTCGTTTACCCTCTCTGGGTTCGCACCTAATTTCTGCAGCTCACTCCCTGGGGAGATTCATCTCTCTCCAGAGCTTCCTGATTTTAGGAGCACAGCTTAGACCTGACACTTAGCTCGGGGGTCTCCTGGGTTAGCAGTATTCTCTCACTGATTTCCTCCAGACTTCTCTGGGCAGGTTTTCTCTTCTTTACTATCACTTTTTATAATAGATTTGTGCTGTTTTTATATTGGTTTCTTTTAATCTCTTGTTCTCACTAAACCTTTTACTAGATTTTCTGTTTGTTTATGAACTGCGTTTTTATTTTATTTATGACTGTACTATATTTTATTTTATTTATGACTGTACTATATTTGTACAGCTCGTTTGTACTCCGCCTTGCACTTCTGAAAAGGCACATTATACATCCCCCCAAAAAACAGATAAATAAATAGATTGTGCTAAGGCAGTATGGTCTGAATAACTTCTGTTGATACTAAAAATGCATTTAGGGTGCAAAAGCCCAAGAGAAAGGTGCAGTATTGCAAGTGAAATTCTTCTAAGCACACAGGAAGAGCGGGATCTGGGGGTGATTGTTTCTGATGACCTTAAGGTGGCCAAGCAGGTGGATAAACTGACGGTAAAAGCCAGAAAGATGCTTGGCTGCACAGGGAGGGGAATGGTCAGCAGAGAAAGGGAGGTGACACTGCCCCTGTATAGGTCCCTGGGGAGAACGCACCTTCTAAAGGAAATAAACAGGATGGAGGCGGTGCAGAGGGAGGCTGCTAAAATGGTCAGTGGTCTTCCTGCTAAACCATATGGGGATAGACTTAAAGATGTAAACATGCACACCCGGGAGGAAAGGTGAGATAGGGGAGATATGATAGAGACATTCAGATAGAAACAGGATGGAGGCGCTCCAGAGGGAGGTCACTAACATGGTCAGTGGTCTTCCTGCTAAACCATATGGGGATAGACTTAAAGATCTAAACATGCACACTCGGGAGGAAAGGTGAGATAGGGGAGATATGATAGAGACATTCAGATAGAAACAGGATGGAGGCGCTCCAGAGGGAGGTCACTAACATGCTCAGTGGTCTTCCTGCTAAACCATATGGGGATAGACTTAAAGATGTAAACATGCACACCCGGGAGGAAAGGTGAGATAGGGGAGATATGATAGAGACATTCAGATAGAAACAGGATGGAGGCGCTCCAGAGGGAGGTCACTAACATGCTCAGTGGTCTTCCTGCTAAACCATATGGGGATAGACTTAAAGATGTAAACATGCACACCCGGGAGGAAAGGTGAGATAGGGGAGATATGATAGAGACATTCAGATAGAAACAGGATGGAGGCGCTCCAGAGGGAGGTCACTAACATGCTCAGTGGTCTTCCTGCTAAACCATATGGGGATAGACTTAAAGATGTAAACATGCACACCCGGGAGGAAAGGTGAGATAGGGGAGATATGATAGAGACATTCAGATAGAAACAGGATGGAGCCGGTCCAGACGGAGGCTACTAAAATGGTCAGTGGTCTTCCTGCTAAACCATATGGGGATAGACTTAAAGATGTAAACATGCACACCCGGGAGGAAAGGTGAGATAGGGGAGATATGATAGAGACATTCAGATAGAAACAGGATGGAGGCGCTCCAGAGGGAGGTCACTAACATGGTCAGTGGTCTTCCTGCTAAACCATATGGGGATAGACTTAAAGATCTAAACATGCACACTCGGGAGGAAAGGTGAGATAGGGGAGATATGATAGAGACATTCAGATAGAAACAGGATGGAGTCAGTCCAGAGGGAGGTCACTAACATGGTCAGTGGTCTTCCTGCTAAACCATATGGGGACAGAATTAAAGTTGTAAACATGCACACCCGGGAGGAAAGGTGAGATAGGGGAGATATGATAGAGACATTCAGATATCTCAAAGGTTCCCATGCACAGGAGGTGAGAGCCTCTTTCAATGGAAAGGAAGATCTAGGAGGGGGGTTCACGAGATGAGGGTGGAAGTGGGTAGACGCAGGAGTAATCTTAGGAAATCTTTCTTTACAGTCAGGGTGGTGGATGCATGGAACAGCCTCCTATTGGAAGTAGTGGAGACATGGACAGTATCTGAATTCAGGAAAGCCTGGGATGAACACAGGGAATTTCCAGGGAAATGATGGGAATTATACATCTAAATTAATTGGTGTGAATGGGCAGACTAGGAGGGCGCATGGTCATGCAGTTACTGTGTAGCATGCAGCAGTTACTGTGATGGGCTGCAGTGAGAGGCAGTTACTGTGCCGGGCTGCAGTGAGAGGCAGTTAATGTGACAGGTGTGGTATGAGGCAGTTACTGTGATGGGCTGCAGTGAGAGGCAGTTACTGTGCCGGGCTGCAGTGAGAGGCAGTGAATGTGACAGGTGTGGTATGAGGCAGTTACTGTGCCGGGCTGCAGTGAGAGGCAGTGAATGTGACAGGTGTGGTATGAGGCAGTTACTGTGATGGGCTGCAGTGAATGTGACAGGTGTGGTATGAGGCAGTTACTGTGCCGGGCTGCAGTGAGAGGCAGTGAATGTGACAGGTGTGGTATGAGGCAGTTACTGTGACGGGCTGCAGTGAATGTGACAGGTGTGGTATGAGGCAGTTACTGTGACGGGCTGCAGTGAGAGTCAGTGAATGTGACAGGTGTGGTATGAGGCAGTTACTGTGACGGGCTGCAGTGAGAGTCAGTGAATGTGACAGGTGTGGTATGAGGCAGTTACTGTGCCAGGCTGCAGTGAGAGGCAGTTAATGTGACAGGTGTGGTATGAGGCAGTTACTGTGCCGGGCTGCAGTGAGAGGCAGTGAATGTGACAGGTGTGGTATGAGGCAGTTACTGTGACGGGCTGCAGTGAATGTGACAGGTGTGGTATGAGGCAGTTACTGTGACGGGCTGCAGTGAATGTGACAGGTGTGGTATGAGGCAGTTACTGTGCCGGGCTGCAGTGAGAGGCAGTGAATGTGACAGGTGTGGTATGAGGCAGTTACTGTGATGGGCTGCAGTGAATGTGACAGGTGTGGTATGAGGCAGTTACTGTGCCGGGCTGCAGTGAGAGGCAGTGAATGTGACAGGTGTGGTATGAGGCAGTTACTGTGACGGGCTGCAGTGAGAGTCAGTGAATGTGACAGGTGTGGTATGAGGCAGTTACTGTGATGGGCTGCAGTGAGAGGCAGTTAATGTGACAGGTGTGGTATGAGGCAGTTACTGTGCCGGGCTGCAGTGAGAGGCAGTGAATGTGACAGGTGTGGTATGAGGCAGTTACTGTGATGGGCTGCAGTGAGAGGCAGTGAATGTGACAGGTGTGGTATGAGGCAATTACTGTGATGGGCTGCAGTGAGAGGCAGTGAATGTGACAGGTGTGGTATGAGGCAGTTACTGTGATGGGCTGCAGTGAGAGGCAGTTAATGTAACAGGTGTGATATGAGGCAGTTACTGTGACGGGCTGCAGTGAGAGGCAGTGAATGTGACAGGTGTGGTATGAGGCAGTTACTGTGATGGGCTGCAGTGAGAGGCAGTGAATGTGACAGGTGTGGTATGAGGCAGTTACTGTGACGGGCTGCAATGAGAGGCAGTGAATGTGACAGGTGTGGTATGAGGCAGTTACTGTGACGGTCTGCAATGAGAGGCAGTGAATGTGACAGGTGTGGTATGAGGCAGTTACTGTGACGGGCTGCAGTGAGAGGCAGTGAATGTGACAGGTGTGGTATGAGGCAGTTACTGTGATGGGCTGCAGTGAGAGGTAGTGAATGTAACAGGTGTGGTATGAGGCAGTTACTGTGATGGGCTGCAGTGAGAGGCAGTTACTGTGCCGGGCTGCAGTGAGAGGCAGTGAATGTAACAGGTGTGGTATGAGGCAGTTACTGTGACGGGCTGCAGTGAGAGGCAGTGAATGTGACAGGTGTGGTATGAGGCAGTTACTGTGATGGGCTGCAGTGAGAGGTAGTGAATGTAACAGGTGTGGTATGAGGCAGTTACTGTGCCGGGCTGCAGTGAGAGGCAGTGAATGTGACAGGTGTGGTATGAGGCAGTTACTGTGATGGGCTGCAGTGAGAGGCAGTTACTGTGCCGGGCTGCAGTGAGAGGCAGTGAATGTAACAGGTGTGGTATGAGGCAGTTACTGTGACGGGCTGCAGTGAGAGGCAGTGAATGTGACAGGTGTGGTATGAGGCAGTTACTGTGATGGGCTGCAGTGAGAGGTAGTGAATGTAACAGGTGTGGTATGAGGCAGTTACTGTGATGGGCTGCAGTGAGGCAGTGAATGTAACAGGTGTGGTATGAGGCAGTTACTGTGCCGGGCTGCAGTGAGAGGCAGTGAATGTGACAGGTGTGGTATGAGGCAGTTACTGTGCCGGGCTGCAGTGAGAGGCAGTGAATGTGACAGGTGTGGTATGAGGCAGTTACCACATCGGTTTACATTCAGGTACTGTAGGTATTGGCCTTGTGGATTGTTTGATTGTGAATATTTACTTTATTTATTTATTTACTGTTTTTATATACCGACATTCCATCTGAGATATCACATCGGTTTACATTCAGGTTCATTGATGTCAGCCCCGTTTGAGCTATGTAGAGGTGTGCGCCAGGGATGCCCCCTGTCCCCATTGCTTTACATATTGTCTTTAGACCCATTGTTAAGGGCGGTCCAGGAAGATCAGGGGGTGGAGGGATTGCAGGTGAGGGGGTCACAATTTAAGATCGCCGCTTTTGCTGATGATGTCTTGATATTTGTTGTAAACCCAGTTGCTTCACTACCCAGAGTCCTCGAGCTACAAGCTCAATTTGGAGTTTTTTCGGGATTGAAAATTAATAGAGAAAAATCTGAAGCTATCAATATACTTGGCTCGGTTAAAGGACTCTGGCCAGGAGTTTTCCCACTACGCTGGGTTACCTCAGATGAAATATCTGGGTATTCGTATACCGGTTGATATTAATAATTTATATGCTGTGAATATACTGCCTTTGTTGACAAAAACTCTCGGACTGCATGAATCTGCCGCTATCCATCTCAGGGAGGATACAGCTACCCATGTGGATCCGAAAACATCACATATTGGAATTAAATGCAGCACTTCGGAGTTTTATTTGGAGGAATAAGAAGGCCAGAATTGGCTTGAATACGCTTATGCGTACTCAGCAAGAGGGAGGACTTGCTTGTCCCAACATCCATTTGTACAATGTGGCTAATCTGCTCTGCCATCTACAGGACTGGATACGTGGCACAAGCCTTTTCATACCCCGGGATTTGCTTCGGGATTGGTGTCACCCTCTAGACATCTGTAATTTGCTCATTGCCCCTCGATCCGCTCTACCTGTGCACATACGAGACTTCCCATATATCAGGGCATGCAGGACAGCCTGGAAAAGGCTGTGTTCTCAGCTTACGGTTCCCTTGGAGGACGTTGTGTTTCACGACACTCAGGGGACTTCCGCAGTTTCCCCCCAGCTGGGGTTACTCTGTTTTTCATCAGTGGACAGTGCTGGGTCTTACCCACATTGAGCAGCTCCTTACTACTACAGGGACAGGACTGAGGGCTTTTGCCAACCTGCAGACGCAATTTGGAATACCGCAGACCCATTTTTACGCCTACCTACAAATCCATCACTTTATCTCAACATGGGAACGGTCGATTGCGGCAGGGGCTTCAGTGGAGCGATTAGAAGTGTTCTTCCCCGCAACTCCTCAACGGACGTCATGTGCCACCATGCTCAAGAAACGTGTAGTACTGGACACATCGGACCGCCTGGACCACCTGACGGACAGATGGAACAACGATTTGCAATGTCAGCTATCCCCGCGACAATTGGCGGGATGTTTTCGAACCACTGGATATTACACAGACAATGTACAATTACGGGAAGTTCAATTTAAACTGCTACACAGAATCTACGTTGCCCCGGTAAAAGCCTGTCAATGGAAGCTGTCCACCTCATCATGATGCTTCAAGTGTGGGGCGGTGGATGCTACTCTCCGGCATAATTTCTGGGACTGCGTATTTATTTGCCAGTTTTGGCACAAAGTTCTGGCTTACTTGGGGTGACTCCTGGCCTGTGTCATTCCGTTAGACCCACAACTATGTCTCCTACACTTGACAGGGGATCCAGCGTTGGGAGCGAGTACTAGTGCTGCTGGTCGTCTCTTGCGCAAAGGACTTTTACTCGCCAAACAGACCATCTTGTCGCATTGGATGGATAAAGATCCGCAGACATTCACTCAGTGGCGCCTGAAACTCCATCAGATGGTGGTTTTTGAACAGATGACGCATCCTCGATGAAGAAACGAGACCAGTTCCTGGAAATCTGGAATCCATATCTCCATACCCTGAATCAACGAGCAAGGAGTAAAATTCTGGACTTTTCCTCTTGAATTATAGTACCTCAGCCACCCATATACAAGGACTATTTTTCTTGTTTTTTTTTTCTTTTTTGTTTCTCACACATATGAAGGTTTCTCGTTGGGACTCTTCCGTCCTTCTTCTTTTACTATAAGGTTTTCATTTATGGTGCATATTACCTAATGTCCTCCTTTACTATCTACCGAATGTTCACATAGTATATATTGTTCCCAATGCATTTAAGGTACCATCTTGGTTACTGGGGTGTAGCGGTCGGGGGGGGGGGGGGGAGATAGGATTATGCATGTGTCATGAGTTTGAATGGTTGTATTTTGACTACTGGGTTGTAATGTTGAAAAATTCATAAATAAAAGTTTAAAAAAAAAATTCTAAAAAATTAAAAGCATTGATGGATTGTGATTTCTATTGGAAGAAGCACACCATGTGACTATAGAATAGAAACTTAGGATGTACAGAAAAATGGATTTTTGTGGGCATTTGTATGAAGAATGAAATAACCTTGCAATATAAAAATCGTCACTTAATAAATAGGAACTCTGGTTTAATAGCAAGAACTCCTTGAAAACTGTCCATAAAAACGCCCTTCTGAAATATCTGACACGTTGTCATTGATATCCTGAAAGGTCAATATCCTGATTCAGGCCATGTGCTGCTATACTGTTGAAATCAGAGATGATATTTTTCTGTCCCAATTTAATAAAATTTTATTTTAATCACCACCTCTCCAGTTTTTTTATGACACAAAATCTATGTTCTTCAAATCTGTGTTCGGCTATGATGGGTTGTTCTGCTAGTGGTTATCCTTCAATTTTCCTGTTGACAGCACTCTTGTGTTCGATAATTCTTATAGTCAGAGATCTAGTGGTTTTCCCCACATACATTTTCTTACATGGGCAGATGGCTACATAGACTACACTCTCGCTCTCACAATTGCTGAAACCCTTTAGAATAAATTCTTTATTAGTTGCACTGATAGTTATAATCTTTGTCCTTATATTAACATTACAGACACTACAGTGACCACACGGACTGTGTCAAGCTGGTCTGATATCAGTCAGAATTTTCATTGGTAATGCAGAAGGCGATAATACGTCTTAAGTTTTTGTCTCGCTTATTGGCATTCCTGTGGCGGGACGCAGAGAGAAGCATTACTGTGGCGGGACGCAGAGAGATGCATTACTGTGGCGGGACGCAGAGAGATGCATTACTGTGGCGGGATGCAGAGAGATGCATTACTGTGGCGGGATGCAGAGAGATGCATTACTGTGGCGGGACGCAGAGAGAGGCATTACTGTGGCGGGATGCAGAGAGAGGCATTACTGTGGCGGGATGCAGAGAGAGGCATTACTGTGGCAGGATGCAGTGAGATGCATTACTGTGGCAGGATGCAGTGAGATGCATTACTGTGGCGGGGCGCAGAGAGATGCATTACTGTGGCGAGACAGAGAGATGCATTACTGTGGCGAGACAGAGAGATGCATTACTGTGGCGAGACAGAGAGATGCATTACTGTGGCAGGACGCAGAGAGATGCATTACTGTGGCGAGACAGAGAGATGCATTACCGTGATAAGCTTGCTGCGTGGTCGTGGAACAGGGGGTTGCGATGCAGATCCCTCTGGCGCACTGCGGGATTGGGGTAATCTCTTTCTAGGTACTGGTACAGGAGCAGGATGGGTTGGAGTTCCTGTTGTTAGACAAAGAGAGACACTAGAAACCATGACAAGTGACAACTGAGGGAGAGAGTGAAATCTGGACAAATACACAGGAAATGTGTACAGCACTGTGGCTGGGGGCGGGGGTGAACAAGAGGAGAGGGTAAAAAGGCTGGGTCTGTGAGAGGCAGAGGTAATGGGGCGGTTTATGAACAGAAATGTTGTAATGGAGATGGTATGTGAGGGCAAGGGGAGGATTGTGAACAGTACGGGTGTAGTGAGAATAACATGTGAGGGTGAGGCTGGGGGTGTAGTGGGAATGGTGTGTGAGGGGGTGGTTGTACTGGGGTACAACTGGGGTTGTACATGGGTAAATGTATCATCGGGTCACGCTAGAGAGATAACGTTCCTGGATGGAATAAATGATAGCTTTATGGAGCAATTGGTTCAGGAACCGACGAGAGAGGGAGCAATTTTAGATCTAATTCTTAGTGGAGAACAGGATTTGGTGAGAGAGGTAACGGTGGTGGGGCCGCTTGGCAATAGTGATCATAATATGATCAAATTTGATTTAATGACTGGAAAAGGAACAGTGTGCAAATCCAAGGCTCTCGTGCTAAACTTTCAAAAGGGAAACTTTGATAAAATGAGAAAAATTGTTAGAAAAAAACTGAAAGGAGCAGCTACAAAAGTAAAAAATGTCCAAGAGGCGTGGTCATTGTTAAAAAATACCATCCTAGAAGCACAGTCCAGATGTATTCCACACATTAAGAAAGGTGGAAAGAAGGCAAAACGATTACCGGCATGGTTAAAAGGGGAGGTGAAAGAAGCTATTTTAGCCAAAAGATCTTCATTCAAAAATTGGAAGAAGGATCCAACAGAAGAAAATAGGGTAAAGCATAAACATTGGCAAGTTAAATGTAAGACATTGATAAGATAGGCTAAGAGAGAATTTGAAAAGAAGTTGGCTGTAGAGGCAAAAACTCACAGTAAAAACGTTTTAAAATATATCCAAAGCAGAAAGCCTGTGAGGGAGTCAGTTGGACCGTTAGATGATCGAGGGGTTAAAGGGGCACTTAGAGAAGATAAGGCCATCGCGGAAAGATTAAATGATTTCTTTGCTTCAGTGTTTACTGAAGAGGATGTTGGGGAGGTACCCGTAATGAAGAAGGTTTTCATGGGTAATGATTCAGATGGACTGAATCAAATCACAGTGAACCTAGAAGATGTGGTAGGCCTGATTGACAAACTGAAGAGTAGTAAATCACCTGGACCGGATGGTATACACCCCAGAGTGCTGAAGGAACTAAAAAATGAAATTTCAGACCTATTAGTAAAAATTTGTAACTTATCATTAAAATCATCCATTGTACCTGAAGACTGGAGGATAGCAAATGTAACCCCAATATTTAAAAAGGGCTCCAGGGGCGATCCGGGAAACTACAGACCGGTTAGCCTGACTTCAGTGCCAGGGAAAATAGTGGAAAGTGTTCTAAACATCAAAATTACAGAACATATAGAAAGACATGGTTTAATGGAACAAAGTCAGCATGGCTTTACCCAGGGCAAGTCTTGCCTCACAAATCTGCTTCACTTTTTTGAAGGAGTTAATAAACATGTGGATAAAGGTGAACCGGTAGATATAGTATACTTGGATTTTCAGAAGGCGTTTGACAAAGTTCCTCATGAGAGGCTTCTAGGAAAAGTAAAAAGTCATGGGATAGGTGGCGATGTCCTTTCGTGGATTGCAAACTGGCTAAAAGACAGGAAACAGAGAATAGGATTAAATGGGCAATTTTCTCAGTGGAAGGGAGTGGACAGTGGAGTGCCTCAGGGATCTGTATTGGGACCTTACTTTTCAATATATTTATAAATGATCTGGAAAGAAATACGAGTGAGATAATCAAATTTGCAGATGACACAAAATTGTTCAGAGTAGTTAAATCACAAGCAGATTGTGATAAATTGCAGGAAGACCTTGTGAGACTGGAAAATTGGGCATCCAAATGGCAGATGAAATTTAATGAGGATAAGTGCAAGGTGATGCATATAGGGAAAAATAACCCATGCTATAATTACACAATGTTGGGTTCCGTATTAGGTGCTACAACCCAAGAAAGAGATCTAGGTGTCATAGTGGATAACACATTGAAATCGTCGGTACAGTGTGCTGCGGCAGTCAAAAAAGCAAACAGAATGTTGGGAATTATTAGAAAGGGAACGGTGAATAAAACGGAAAATATCATAATGCCTCTGTATCGCTCCATGGTGAGACCGCACCTTGAATACTGTGTACAATTCTGGTCTCCGCATCTCAAAAAGGATATAATTGCGATGGAGAAGGTACAGAGAAGGGCTACCAAAATGATAAGGGGAATGGAACAGCTCCCCTATGAGGAAAGACTAAAGGGGTTAGGACTTTTCAGCTTGGAGAAGAGACGACTGAGGGGGGATATGATAGAGGTGTTTAAAATCATGAGAGGTCTAGAACGGGTAGATGTGAATCGGTTATTTACTCGTTTGGATAGTAGAAAGACTAGGGGGCACTCCATGAAGTTAGCATGGGGCACATTTAAAACTAATCGGAGAAAGTTCTTTTTTACTCAACGCACAATTAAACTCTGGAATTTGTTGCCAGAGGATGAAGTTAGTGCAGTTAGTATAGCTGTGTTTAAAAAAGGATTGGATAAGTTCTTGGAGGAGAAGTCCATTACCTGCTATTAAGTTCACTTAGAGAATAGCCACTGCCATTAGCAATGGTAACATGGGATAGACTTAGTTTTTGGGTACTTGCCAGGTTCTTATGGCCTGGAATGGCCACTGTTGGAAACAGGATGCTGGGCTTGATGGACCCTTGGTCTGACCCAGTATGGCATTTTCTTATGTTCTTATGACCGTTGTGAAAGATTACACTGGGAATGGCATATGAGGGCATGAGTGTAGACGGGATGACATGTGAGAGTGGGTATAGTAGAGAGGGTTCTGAATGATACAGGTAGAGTGGGGATAGCATACAAGGATGTGAATGTAGGGAGAAGAGTTGTGAATGATGTGGGTGTAGTGAGGATAGCATGTCAGGGTGTGGCTATAGTGGGGACATAAGAACATAAGAAATTGCCATGCTGGGTCAGAGCAAGGGTCCATCAAGCCCAGCATCCTGTTTCCAACAAAGGCCAAACCAGGCCACAAGAACCTGGCAATTACCCAAACACTAAGAAGATCCCATGCTACTGATGTAATTAACAGCAGTGGCTATTCCCTAAGTAAACTTGATTAATAGCCATTAATGGACTTCTCCTCCAAGAACTTATCCAAACCTTTTTTTAACCCAGCTACACTAACTGCACTAACTGGCAACAAATTCCAGAGCTTTATTGTGCGTTGAGTGAAAAAGAATTTTCTCCGATTAGTCTTAAATGTGTTACTTGCTAACTTCATGGAATGCCCCCTAGTCCTTCTATTATCCGAAAGTGTAAATAACTGATTCACATCTACTCGTTCAAGACCTCTCATGATCTTAAAGATCTTAAAGATCTCTATCATATCCCCCCTCAGCCGTCTCTTCTCCAAGCTGAACAGCCCTAATCTCTTCAGCCTTTCCTCATAGAGGAGCTGTTCAATCCCCTTTATCATTTTGGTAGCCCTTCTCTGTACCTTCTCCATCGCAATTATATATATTTTTGAGATGCGGTGACCAGAATTGTACACAGTATTCAAGGTGCGGTCTCACCATGGAGGCATTATGACATTTTCCGTTCTATTAACCATTCCCTTCCTAATAATTCCTAACATTATTTGCTTTTTTGACTGCTACAGCACACTGAGCTGAAGATTTCAAAGTATTATCCACTATGATGCCTAGATCTTTTTCCTGGGTGGTAGCTCCTAATATGGAACCTAACATCGTGTAACTACAGCAAGGGTTATTTTTCCCTATATGCAACACCTTGCACTTGTCCACATTAAATTTCATCTGCCATTTGGATGCCCAATCTTCCAGTCTCACAAGGTCCTCCTGTAATGTATCACAATCCGCTTGTGATTTAACTACTCTGAATAATTTTTTTTTATCAGCAGCAAATTTGATAACCTCACTCGTATTCCTTTCCAGATCATTTATAAATATATTAAAAAGCACCGGTCCAAGTACAGATCCCTGAGGCACTCCACTGTTTACCCTTTTCCACTGAGAAAATTGACCATTTAATCCTACTCTCTGTTTCTTATCTTTTAACCAGTTTGTAATCCACAAAAGGACATCGCCTCCAATCCCATGACTTTTTACTTTTCCTAGAAGCCTCTCATGAGGGACTTTGTCAAACGCCTTCTGAAAATCCAAATACACTACCGGTTCAGTTTATCCACATGTTTATTAACTCCTTCAAAAAAATGAAGCAGATTTGTTAGGCAAGACTTGCCTTGGGTAAATCCATGTTGACTGTGTTCCATTAAACCATGTCTTTCTATATGCTCTACGATTTTGATCTTGAGAATAGTTTCCAATATTTTTCCCGGCACTGAAGTCAGGCTCACTGGTCTTATAGTTACCCGGATTGCCCCTGGAGCCTTTATTAAATATTGGGGTTACATTGGCCACCCTCTAGTCTTCAGGTACAATGGATTATTTGATTGATAAGTTACACAGAAATTTCATTTTTGAGTTCCTTCAGAACCCTAGGATGCATACCATCTGGTTCAGGTGATTTGCTACTCTTTAGTTTGTCAATCAGGCCTACTACATTTTCCAGGTTCACAGTGATTTGGTTCAGTTCGTCTGAGTCATCACCCCTGAAAACCATCTCCGGAACTGGTATCTCCTCAACATCCTCATTAGTAAACACGGAAGCAAAGAATTCATTTAGTCTTTCTGCAATGGCCTTGTCTTCTCTAAGAGCCCCTTTATCCCCTCCATCATCTAATGGTCCAACAGACTCCCTCACAGATTTCTTGCTTTGGATATATTTAAAAAAGTTTTTATTATGAGTTTTTGCCTCTATGGCCAACTTCATTTCAAATTCTCTCTTCGCTTGTCTTATCATTGTTTTACACTGAACTTGACACTGCTTATGCTTTATCCTATTTTCTCAGATAGATCCTTTTTCCAATTTTTGAAGGATTTTTTTTTGGCTAAAATAGCCTCTTTCACTTCACCTTTTAACCATGCCGGTAATCGTTTTGCCTTCCTTCCACCTTTCTTAATGCATGGAATACATATGGACTGTGCCTCTAGGATTGTATTTTTAAACAATGTCCAAGCCTGTTGAACACTTTTAACCTTTGCAGCTGCACCTTTCAGTTTTTTTCTAACTATTTTCCTCATTTTATCAAAGTTTCCCTTTTGAAAGTTTAGTGTTAGAGCTGCAGATTTACTTATTGTCCCCCTTCCAGTTATTAGTTTAAATTTGATCATGTTATGATCACTGTTGCCAAGTGGCCCCACCACCGTTACTTCTCTCACCAAATCCTGTGTTCCACTAAGAATTAAATCTAAAATAGCTCCCTCTCTTGTTGGTTCCTGAACCAATTGTTCCATGAAGCAGTCATTTATTACATCCAGGAACTTTATGTCTCTAGCAAGTCCTGATTTTACATTTACCCAGTCAATATTGGGGTAATTGAAATCTCACAATACACTGGTGCAGGATAATAAGTCTTTAATCACCACAAATTCTATGGTAGTTGTAGGCAGTTCCGATAATGAAAAATCTCAAATGTACATACCTTTGAAAGAATACCCGGAGCGCGCAAGCCCGCACAGGTGTGAGACATTTAAACAGGAACGAAACGTGGCAGCTCTCGCGAGAGCTGTCAGAACTTACAGCTGGTCTCGGTGGATCCATAAGTTTAATAAAACAAATTCCACTCGATTTCTTTATTAAGGCCAGAGGGAGCTAGACACGGTAGCTCCCTCTGGCCTTAATAAAGAAATCGAGTGGAATTTGTTTTATTAAACTTATGGATCCACCGAGACCAGCTGTAAGTTCTGACAGCTCTCGCGAGAGCTGCCACATTTCGCGCCTCTTTCCTGTTTAAATGTCTCACACCTGTGCGGGCTTGCGCGCTCCGGGTATTCTTTCAAAGTTATGTACATTTGAGATTTTTCATTATCGGAACTGCCTACAACTACCATAGAATTTGTGGTGATTAAAGACTTATTATCCTGCACCAGTGTATTGTGATACTTGCTTACGTGCAAGGTTTCTGCTCCTTCTTCTTTGGTAATTGAAATCTCCCATTATTATTGCACTGCCAAATTGGTTTGCTTCCCTGATTTCTCTTAGCATTTCATCATCTGTCTGACCATTTTGTCCAGGTGGACGGTAGTATACTCCTATCACTATACTTTTACCCAACACACATGGGATTTCTACCCATATAGATTCTACTGAGCATTTAGTCTCTTGTATGATCTTTACCCTGTTGGACTCTGTACCCTCCCTGGACATAAAGTGCCACATCCCCACCAAGTTGATCATTGCGATATAATTTGTACCCTGATATAGCACTGTCCCATTGGTTATCCTCCTTCCACCAAGCCTCTGTGATGCCAATTATGTCAATCTCATCATTTGCTGCTATACACTCTAACTCTCCCATCTTACTTCTTAGACCTCTGGCATTGGCATACAGACATTTCAAAGTGTGGTTTTTGCTTGTTTTAACAACCTGCTTTTCAGTTGTTTGGGATAATTCGGAACTCATTAGCTTCGGTGATTTTTTACATATAGGCACATGGACTACGTTTGCTTTTATTGGAACCTCTCTGTTGGGATGCCCTAACTCTCCTGTTTCATTAGTATCCTTCAAGGATACATTTCTCCGAACCATGCGCTGCTGAGCGACTGTCGGCTTTCCCCTTTGTTCTAGTTTAAAAGCTGCTCTATCTCCATTTTAAAGGTTAGCGCCAGCAGTCTGGTTCCACCCTGGTTAAGGTGGAGCCCATCCCTTCGGAAGAGACTCCCCCTTTCCCAAAAGTTTCCCCAGTTCCTAACAAAACTGAATCCCTTTTCCTTGCACCATCGTCTCATCCACGCATTGAGACTCTGGACCTCTGCCTGCCTCTGGTGAGCTGCGCGTGGAACAGGGAGCATTTCAGAGAATGCTACCCTGGAGGTTCTGGATTTAAGTTTTCTACCTAAGAGCCTAAATGTGGCTTCCAGAACCTCCCTCCCACATTTTCCTATGTCGTTGGTGCCCACATGTACCTCGACAGCCGGCTCCTCCCCAGCACTGTCTATAATCCTACCTAGGTGATGCATGAGGTGTAATGGGAATAGCATGTGAGAGTGTAGCTGTACCGGGGAGAGTTGTGAATGATATGGGTGCTGTGAAGATATTAACCCACAGTGCCTCCTCCTTACCTCGTAAGCCCTACAGTTCTGTTGCTTTAGCATTATTTTTTATATATAGGAGTAGCCTGCCTTCCAGCCTTGACCTTTATTTTATTTATTTATTTATTCAGTTTTATATGCCAAGCATTTGCGTTAACTTCATGTCGGTTTACAGAAAACATGATAAAAGACATGGCATTAATAATTTACACATAAAATAACATTAAATTAATATTCTAATAATAAAATAAAATAAATTAAATAAAAAGTAAATTAAAAAGTATAAAATAAAGCTAAACTAAAATAACCTCTCTCTTTTCCTTGTCTATCTGGGTTACTCCCGTCTTTGGAGTATTGCCATGCCTTATCTTCTAAGTCCTGTCTGTCCAGTTGTGACCTCAGCCTTGGAAGACCTACCCCTTGTTGCCGCCTGGACCTGATCTTAGCCTTAAACTGGACTTCACCTTATCTGCCACCAGCCTCAACTCTTGGACTGCCTCGAGACTGTGCCTTCCCCTGTGAATCTCAGACATCCTGCAGCTATGGGAATCCAAGGAACCAACCCACGGGGAAGACAGCTGGTTCACATAAAGCCTTAGTCTGGCTCATGTCAAAGTGCCTTCTCCAGCTGTCAGAGCAAGCCTCATGGGTCTGCCTCTGATGCACTGCAGATTGGTTTGCATGTTTGTAAAGATTGGTGTGCATGTTCACACCAATCTTTACAAACGTATGAGGATGCTTGTGTAGTAGTGAATGGTATGGGCGTAGTGTGGATGATGTATGAAGGTGTTTGTGTCATGGGGAGGGTTGTGAATGGTATGGGTGTAGTGTGGATGATGTATGAGGGTGTTTGTGTCATGGGGAGGGATGTGAATGGTATGGGTGTAGTATGGATGATGTATGAAGATGTTTGTGTAGTGGGTTGTGAATGGTATGGGTGTAGTGTGGATGATGTATGAGGGTGTTTGTGTAGTGGGTTGTGAATGGTATGGGCGTAGTGTGGATGATGTATGAGGGTGTTTGTGTAGTGGGTTGTGAATGGTATGGGCGTAGTGTGGATGATGTATGAAGGTGTTTGTGTAGTGGGTTGTGAATGGTATGGGTGTAGGGTTGATGATGTATGAAGGTGTTTGTGTAGTGGGTTGTGAATGGTATGGGTGTAGGGTTGATGATGTATGAAGGTGTTTGTGTCATGGGGAGGGTTGTGAATGGTATGGGTGTAGTGTGGATGATGTATGAATGTGTTTGTGTCATGGGGAGGGTTGTGAATGGTATGGGTGTAGTGTGGATGATGTATGAAGGTGTTTGTGTCATGGGGAGGGTTGTGAATGGTATGGGTGTAGTGTGGATGATGTATGAAGATGTTTGTGTCATGGGGAGGGTTGTGAATGGTATGGGTGTAGTGTGGATGATGTATGAAGATGTTTGTGTAGTGGGTTGTGAATGGTATGGGTATAGTGTGGATGATGTATGAAGATGTTTGTGTAGTGGGTTGTGAATGGTATGGGTGTAGTGTGGATGATGTATGAAGGTGTTTGTGTCATGGGGAGGGTTGTGAATGGTATGGGTGTAGTGTGGATGATGTATGAAGGTGTTTGTGTCATGGGGAGGGTTGTGAATGGTATGGGTGTAGTGTGGATGATGTATGAAGGTGTTTGTGTCATGGGGAGGGTTGTGAATGGTATGGGTGCAGTGTGGATGATGTATGAAGGTGTTTGTGTCATGGGGAGGGTTGTGAATGGTATGGGTGCAGTGTTGATGATGTATGAAGGTGTTTGTGTCATGGGGAGGGTTGTGAATGGTATGGGTGCAGTGTTGATGATGTATACAGGTGTTTGTGTAGTGGGTTGTGAGGTATGGGAGTAGTGTTGATGATGTATGAAGGTGTTTGTGTAGTGGGTTGTGAATGGTATGGGTGTAGTGTGGATGATGTATGAGGGTGTTTGTGTAGTGGGTTGTGAATGGTATGGGTGTAGTGTTGATGATGTATGAAGGTGTTTGTCATGGGGAGGGTTGTGAATGGTATGGGTGTAGTGTGGATGATGTATGAAGATGTTTGTGTAGTGGGTTGTGAATGGTATGGGTGTAGTGTGGATGATGTATGAAGGTGTTTGTGTCATGGGGAGGGTTGTGAATGGTATGGGTGCAGTGTTGATGATGTATGCAGGTGTTTGTGTAGTGGGTTGTGAGGTATGGGTGTAGTGTGGATGATGTATGAGGGTGTTTGTGTAGTGGGTTGTGAATGGTATGGGTGTAGTGTTGATGATGTATGAGGGTGTTTGTGTCATAGGGAGGGTTGTGAATGGTATGGGTGCCGTGTGGATGATGTATGAAGGTGTTTGTGTAGTGGGCTGTGAATGGTATGGGTATAGTGTTGATGATGTATGAAGGTGTTTGTGTAGTGGGTTGTGAGGTATGGGAGTAGTGTGGATGATATATGAAGGTGTTTGTGTGATAGGGAGGATTGTGAATGGTATGGGTGTAGTGTGGATGATGTATGAGGGTGTTTGTGTAGTGTGGATGATGTATGAGGGTGTTTGTGTCATGGGGAGGGTTGTGAATGGTATAGGTATAGTGTGGATGATGTATGAAGGTGTTTGTGTAGTGGGTTGTGAATGGTATGGGTGTAGTGTGGATGATGTATGAAGGTGTTTGTGTAGTGGGTTGTGAATGGTATGGGTGTAGTGTGGATGATGTATGAGGGTGTTTGTGTAGTGGGATGTGAATGCTATGGGTGTAGTGCTGATGATGTATGAAGATGTTTGTGTAGTGGGTTGTGAATGTTATGGGTGTAGTGTGGATGATGTATGAAGGTGTTTGTGTAGTGGGTTGTCAATGGTATGGGTGTAGTCTGGATGATGTATGAAGGTGTTTGTGTCATGGGGAGGGTTATGAATGGTATGGGTGTAGTGTGGATGATGTATGAAGGTGTTTGTGTAGTGGGATGTGAATGGTATGGGTGTAGTCTGGATGATGTATGAAGGTGTTTGTGTCATGGGGAGGGTTATGAATGGTATGGGTGTAGTGTGGATGATGTATGAAGGTGTTTGTGTAGTGGGTTGTGAATGGTATGGGTGTAGTCTGGATGATGTATGAAGGTGTTTGTGTAGTGGGTTGTCAATGGTATGGGTGTAGTCTGGATGATGTATGAAGGTGTTTGTGTAGTGGGTTGTCAATGGTATGGGTGTAGTCTGGATGATGTATGAAGGTGTTTGTGTAGTGGGTTGTGAATGGTATGGGTGTAGTCTTGATGATGTATGAAGGTGTTTGTGTAGTGGGTTGTGAATGGTATGGGTGTAGTCTGGATGATGTATGAAGGTGTTTGTGTAGTGGGTTGTGAATGGTATGGGTGTAGTCTGGATGATGTATGAAGGTGTTTGTGTCATGGGGAGGGTTGTGAATGGTATGGGTGTAGTGTGGATGATGTATGAAGGTGTTTGTGTAGTGGGCTGTGAATGGTATGGGTATAGTGTTGATGTATGAAGGTGTTTGTGTAGTAGGATGTGAATGGTATGGGTGTAGTGTGGATGATGTATGAAGGTGTTTGTGTAGTGGGATGTGAATGGTATGGGTGTAGTGTTGATGATCTATGAGGGTGTTTGTGTCATGGGGAGGGTTGTAAATGGTATGGGTGTAGTGTTGATGATGTATGAGGGTGTTTGTGTCATGGGGAGGGTTGTAAATGGTATGGGTGTAGTGTTGATGTATGAAGGTGTTTGTGTCATGGGGAGGGTTGTAAATGGTATGGGTGTAGTGTTGATGATGTATGAGGGTGTTTGTGTCATGGGGAGGGTTGTGAATGGTATGGGTGTAGTGTTGATGATGTATGAAGGTGTTTGTGTAGTGGGATGTGAATGGTATGGGTGTAGTGTGGATGATGTATGAGGGTGTTTGTGTCATGGGGAGGGTTGTGAATGGTATGGGTGTAGTGTGGATGATGTATGAAGGTGTTTGTGTAGTGGGATGTGAATGGTATGGATGTAATGGGGATGTTGTGTGAGGTGTAATGGGGATGTTGTGTGTCATTATTCTTAAGAAACCGAAACTTGACCCATTCGATCTGTCCAACTACCGCCCTATCTCCAACCTTCCATCCGTCGCCAAAATCCTTGAAAAAACTGTTAATACCCAACTCTCAAACTACTTAGACCAACACCAAATACTCTTTCCATCACAACACGGCTTTAGAAAGCGTTTCAGCACCGAAACTCTTCTTCTCTCCCTCACTGACTTCGTCATCAGAGGCTTTGACAAATGTCACACATTCATCCTAGCTCTATTAGACATCTCAGCAGCTTTCGATACTATCAACCATGCTATCCTACTCGACAGGCTAGCTGACATTGGCATCTCTGGAACTCCACTACGCTGGTTCAAATCATACATAAGCGACAGACAATTCAAGGTAAAAATAGAAAACCATGAATCCGAACCAATCGACATCACAAGGGGCGTACCTCAAGGCTCCTCATTATCATCCACCCTCTTTAACATATACCTCCTCCCCCTTTGCCAGCTGCTCTCAAATCTCAGTCTTCCACACTTTGCCTACGCAGACGACGTACAGGTTCTTATACCTATCTCCGATTCCATCTCCAATGCCCTAAAAAGATGGGATAGTGCCCTCACTTCCATCAACTGTCTCCTCACTCATGTCAACCTAGCCCTAAACCCCAATAAAACTGAACTCATGATCATCTCCCCTCAATCCATCAATTCTTTACCCACACTCTCAGCCAATTCACCCCCTCCCTCCCTACATTCTCCCAAACCGTAAGAGACCTAGGTGTCACCCTTGACCCTCAATTCAGCCTTCAGAAATTTATCTCCTCCACCATCAAAGACTGTTACTACAAACTACACACTCTCAAAAAACTCAAACCCCTCCTGCATCTTAACGACTTCAGAACCGCCCTACAAGCCCTTATACTATCCAAAATAGACTACTCCAACGCTTTACTCCTAGGTCTCCCGAAGAACAGCCTTGCCCCCCTTCAGCTGCTTCAAAATGCAGCCGCACGTGTATTAACCGGCTCCCGTAGAAAAGAACACATCACACCTGAAACAACTTCATTGGCTTCCTATCACTGCCAGAATCCAGTTTAAAACTCTCACCCTCATACATAAAGCCGTCCACAACCCTGACATGCTCTGGTTCTCAGACAGTTTACACATCCGTCTCCCCTCCAGACCTACCAGAACACCCTACACTGCAAACATTCACACTCCTTCTCCCAAACTCTTCCACCTAACAACCACCAAACAACGTGCGCTCTCCCTAGCTGGACCTTCCCTATGGAACTCTATCCCCACCCACCTACGCCATGAGACCTGCGCCAAAAAATTTAGACAAAATCTCAAGACTTGGCTCTTTACACGAGCCTACACATGAACCCCCCTGCTTGTTAGTCCTTCTCCCACACCCCTACCCCCCCCCCTCCCATTGCCCCTCAAGCATACTACCTTTGTCCCCCCCCCCTCGCCCCCCAATCATACTCCCGATTTCCCCCTCCAAACCCCCACCCCAGAACTCGTCATTGTAAATAATTTACCTGTATATAATTTTGCATTAATACTTTAATACTTGTATATAATTTATTCATTGCTTATATTTAACCATTTTATTACGCGTATCTATTTGTACAGTCTTTTCCCCTCGTTTTCCCCCTCTTCCCCCCCACCCAGTTCCCTTATGAAACCGATGTGATGTTTTCTTAACGAATGTCGGTATACACACATTTTAAATAAAATAAAAAAATAAAATAAATCATTAATTTATTTCTTACTTTTCCATCAAAAGAGTTCAAAGTATCTTACAACAGAACAAAAATACAAACCATAATCTGGGATCCTTGCATTTATCGGGTTAGCAACAAGCGAGACCCGTATAACAGGACAGTGCACACAGATACAACTAGGGGAGGTGGTGGGTGAGAGGTGCAGGTGGGAGTTGTGATAGTCACCTTTGTTCATCGCTTCCTCTCTCGGCTGCTCAATCCTTGCGCTCTCTGCTTCCTGCTCCTGCAGACTCTTCTCTTCCTGTTCCTGTCTGCTTTTCTGCTTCTGGTCCCTTAGCTCTGACAGGAGGCCTTGATACCTCCTCCAGCCCTGGTAGGCCTTGTAGTCTGGGCACAGAAATATACAGGACGACAGTTCCTGAAAATCATAGGGGACTAAGAGGGGTATGTCACTGCCTAAAAAGCACACCTAAAGCTCTTACTGCTACAGAACCTCGTGCTCCTGTCCTCCCTGACATCAGGACCCCTCCTCACTCCTCAGCTACTAGTGCTACAGAACTTCCTGCTCCTGTCCTCCCTGACATCAGGACCCCTCCTCACTACTCAGCTACTAGTGCTACAGTACCTCCTGCTCCTGTCCTCCCTGACATCAGGACCCCTCCTCACTCCTCAGCTACTAGTGCTACAGAACTTCCTGCTCCTGTCCTCCCTGACATCAGGACCCCTCCTCACTCCTCAGCTACTAGTGCTACAGTACCTCCTGCTCCTGTCCTCCCTGACATCAGGACCCCTCCTCACTCCTCAGCTACTAGTGCTACAGTACCTCCTGCTCCTGTCCTCCCTGACATCAGGACCCCTCCTCACTCCTCAGCTACTAGTGCTGCAGTACCTCCTGCTCCTGTCCTCCCTGACATCAGGACCCCTCCTCACTCCTCAGCTACTAGTGCTACAGTACCTCCTGCTCCTGTCCTCCCTGACATCAGGACCCCTCCTCATTCCTCACTCCTCAGCTACTAGTGCTACAGAACTTCCTGCTCCTGTCCTCCCTGACATTAGGACCCCTCCTCACTCCTCAGCTACTAGTGCTACAGTACCTCCTGCTCCTGTCCTCCCTGACATCAGGACCCCTCCTCACTCCTCAGCTACTAGTGCTACAGTACCTCCTGCTCCTGTCCTCCCTGACATCAGGACCCCTCCTCACTCCTCAGCTACTAGTGCTACAGTACCTCCTGCTCCTGTCCTCCCTGACATCAGGACCCCTCCTCACTCCTCAGCTACTAGTGCTGCAGTACCTCCTGCTCCTGTCCTCCCTGACATCAGGACCCCTCCTCACTCCTCAGCTACTAGTGCTACAGTACCTCCTGCTCCTGTCCTCCCTGACATCAGGACCCCTCCTCATTCCTCACTCCTCAGCTACTAGTGCTACAGAACTTCCTGCTCCTGTCCTCCCTGACATTAGGACCCCTCCTCACTCCTCAGCTACTAGTGCTACAGTACCTCCTGCTCCTGTCCTCCCTGACATCAGGACCCCTCCTCACTCCTCAGCTACTAGTGCTACACTACCTCCTGCTCCTGTCCTCCCTGACATCAGGACCCCTCCTCACTCCTCAGCTACTAGTGCTACAGTACCTCCTGCTCCTGTCCTCCCTGACATCAGGACCCCTCCTCACTCCTCAGCTACTAGTGCTACAGTACCTCCTGCTCCTGTCCTCCCTGACATCAGGACCCCTCCTCACTCCTCAGCTACTAGTGCTACAGTACCTCCTGCTCCTGTCCTCCCTGACATCAGGACCCCTCCTCATTCCTCACTCCTCAGCTACTAGTGCTACAGAACTTCCTGCTCCTGTCCTCCCTGACATTAGGACCCCTCCTCACTCCTCAGCTACTAGTGCTACAGAACCTCCTGCTCCTGTCCTCCCTGACATCAGGACCCCTCCTCACTCCTCAGCTACTAGTGCTACAGTACTGCCTGCTCCTGTCCTCCCTGATAATCATGTCATGATAAGAGGACCTTCCTATCAGCTACTAGTGCTACAGAATCTCCTGCTCCTGTCCTCCCTGACATCAGGACCCCTCCTCACTCCTCAGCTATTAGTGCTACAGCACCTCCTGCTCCTGTCCTCCCTGATATCAGGACCCCCTCTCAGCTACTAGTGCTACAGTATCTCCTGCTCCTGTGCTCCCTAACATCGGGACCCTCACCCTCAGCTACTAGTGCTACAGTACCTCTTGCTCCTGTCCTCCCTGATATCACTCCCTCCTCAGCTGCTAGTGCTACAGTACCTCCTGCTCCTGTCCTCCCTGATATCAGGACCCCCTCTCAGCTACTAGTGCTATAGTACCTCCTGCTCCTGTGCTCCTTGATATCAGGACCCACCCGCTCTCAGCTACTAGTGCTACAGCACCTCCTGCTCTTCTCCTCCCTGATATCAGGACCTCCCCTCAGCCAATAGTGCTATAGGTTCTTCATGCCCTATGCTTTAATAGTCTCTCTAATTTTGAAACACCTGCCTTTCTCTGTGATTTACTTTGTAATTGTATCCTGTCTTTCCAGTAATATCATGATATTTGCTATTTCTATTTGCTTTTTATGTATGTCTTATTGTACCCCACCATGAACTTTGTTGGGCATGGCAGGTAATAAATAGTTTTGTATAAAATAAATTCAAAATATTTCATTAGATTTGTAGATGAATGAAGTCCCTTGCATCCCTCTTTTATGGCTTTAGATGACCAACCAATGACTTTTTCACTCTTATCTTTCTCTGTTTCTAGATTATCTCCTGAGCTCTCTGCCAGCTCTATCTTTCTATGGCTGTAGACCAGCTGGGGTCCTTTCACCCCTACCTATGGCTGGAGATGACCTCCCTATCTTCCCTCCAGCCCTATCTATGGTTGTAGATAATCTTCTGAAATCACTTTCACCTCTAGCTTTAGATGGCTGAAGATGACCTACTGAGCTCTCTTCTAGCCCTACCTTTCTATGGTTGTAAATGACCTCCTGAGCTCCCTTCCAGTCCTATCTCTCTATGATTGTGGATTGTCTCCTGAGCTCCCTTCCAGCCCTATCTCTCTATGATTGTGGATGGTCTCCTGAGCTCCCTTCCAGCCCTATCTCTCTATGATTGTAGATTGTCTCCTGAGCTCCCTTCCAGCCCTATCTCTCTATGATTGAGGATTGTCTCCTGAGCTCCCTTCCAGCCCTATCTCTCTATGATTGTGGATTGTCTCCTGAGCTCCCTTCCAGCCCTATCTCTCTATGATTGAGGATTGTCTCCTGAGCTCCCTTCCAGCCCTATCTCTCTCTGATTGTGGATTGTCTCCTGAGCTCCCTTCCAGCCCTATCTCTCTATGACTGTAGATTGTCTCCTGAGCTCCCTTCCAGCCCTATCTCTCTATGATTGTAGATTGTCTCCTGAGCTCCCTTCCAGCCCTATCTCTCTATGATTGTAGATTGTCTCCTGCGCTCCCTTCCAGCCCTGTCTCTCTATGACTCTCAATCATACACAAAAGTCTATTAAACTCCAACCTCAACTGGCTCAACCCCCCCCCTCGTACCCCGTACCTCCAAGAGACCTACACGCCCAGCACTCCAAGGAACACTCCAAGCCCAATCTATTAAATCCTTTAAGCTTTCCTCCACTATTAACAGAGCCTTTTCTCTGGCCGGCCCCACGATATGGAACTCTATGCCCCATGATATTCGCACTGAGACCTATACCCCCGCTTTCAAAAAGAAACTTAAAACCTGGCTCTTCCAACAAGCTTACTCCATCACACCCCCTATTACATAACTCCCCCCCGACCCTTACCCTTACTCGGATTTCCTGTTATGACCACCTCTATGCTTGTCGATTTGGTACTGTGCACTAATTCTGTATATAGTTTTGATGTAAATAGTTTTGATGTAAGGGCTCCCCCCTAATTTCAATTATATGTTTCCTAGTTCAGTATATTATCTGTTTTATGTAAGGGCCCCGCCCAATGGTTTTGTGTTCACTGTAAACCGATGCGATGTGCGAACGGTCATCGGTATAAAAGAAACGTTAAATAAATAAATAAATGACTGTAGATTGTCTCCTGCGCTCCCTTCCAGCCCTATCTCTCTATGACTGTAGATTGTCTCCTGAGCTCCCTTCCAGCCCTATCTCTCTCTGATTGTGGATTGTCTCCTGAGCTCCCTTCCAGCCCTATCTCTCTATGACTGTAGATTGTCTCCTGAGCTCCCTTCCAGCCCTATCTCTCTATGATTGTGGATTGTCTCCTGAGCTCCCTTCCAGCCCTATCTCTCTATGATTGTAGATTATCTCCTGAGCTCCCTTCCAGCCCTGTCTTTCATGGAATCTGTGACAGAACTCAAATCAGAAGCAATAGGAAAGATGTTAAAAAGGGGCAGCGGGTTCTGGGGTTGGACTGGGGGGGTCCACACCAAGCATGGGACACTCACATTTCTGGATAATCACGGCTGCTGCATCCAGACGATTAATGAGCTTCAGCAGCTGCTCCTGGTGCCAATATTTAAAGAAGAGGCGAGACTTCCTGTGGGGAGGAAGATATCCTTAGGAAGAGTTCATTCATCTATGTCTTCCTCCATTGGTCATGTATCATCCTTCTCCTCCCATCCTACATCATTTTGAACCTTACAGTGCCCTCCATTCTACCCACAAGCATCAGGATTTCTAAGCTCTCTTCCTAGAGGACCAGAACCTTCCAGCAACCTCCCTTCCATCTGATGTGCTCTGGAACCTCTCCTATCTCATCATTCCTTGTAAGCCTGAAGCTCCCAGCACCTTACTGTTTATCCAACATGCACCAGAACTTTCAGTTCTTCACTCCATCCCACAGATATGGAAACCTCTCTGCATCCTCCTTCCATTCCATGTGCACCAGACCATTCTAGCACCCTCCCTTCCATCTGATGTGCTCTGGAACCTCTCCTATCTCATCATCCCATGTGAGCCTGAAGCTCCCAGCACCTTACTGTTTGTCCCACATGCATCAGATCTTCCAATCCTCCATGTCATCCCACAGACATGAAAACTTCTCTGCATCCTCCCTCCATTCCACATGTACCAGAACCTCCCAGAACCCTACCCACATCCTATATGCATCAGAACCTTTGAGTTCTTCCAGTGTAGAGGAGTAGCCTAGGAGTTGTAGCAGCTGGCTGAGAACCTGTCAGGAACAATGTGTTTGAACCAGTGACCTTGGAACTTAGAGTCTGGGAGACTGCAAAAGAGCCACAAGATACAAAGTCAGGGACAGGTCAGGAAATATTTATCCTCCATGTGCCAAGGAGTTACAAGCCAGTCCCTCCTTCTCAACAGAAGACGTACCCTGACTGCTGACAGGAGAGTAATAGAGACACATCTTTGCTGGTACAACAGTCTCCTAAGATAATCCTCTGGAACCTCTGCTAATCTGGCCTTGCTCCATCAAGCCGTGCAGTCCTGTTCCAGTGATCCTGCTCCACCTCTCTCCTTGGTTCCTGATATTGAACCTGCTCCAGTGATCCTGCTCCACCTCTCTCCTTGGTTCCTAATATTGATCCTGCTCCACATCCAGCCCTGCAGTCCTGTTCCAGTGATCCTGCTCCACCTCTCTCCTTGGTTCCTGATATTGATCCTGCTCCAGTGTTCCTGCTCCACATCCAGCCCTGCAGTCCTGTTCCAGTGATCCTGCTCCACCTCTCTCCTTGGTTCCTGATATTGATCCTGCTCCAGTGTTCCTGCTCCACATCCAGCCCTGCAGTCCTGCTCCAGTGATCCTGCTCCACCTCTCTCCTTGGTTCCCGATATTGATCCTGCTCCAGTGATCCTGCTCCACACCTCTCTCCTTGGTTCCTGATATTGAACCTGCTCCAGTGATCCTGTTCCACACCTCTCTCCTTGGTTCCTGATATTGAACCTGCTCCAGTGATTCTGCTCCACCTCTCTCCTTGGTTCCTGATATTGAACCTGCTCCAATGTTCCTGCTCCACATCCAGCCCTGCAGTCCTGGTTCCAGTGATCCTGCTCCACCTCTCTCCTTGGTTCCTGATATTGTTCCTGCTCCAGTGATCCTGCTCCACCTCTCTCCTTGGTTACTGATATTGTTCCTGCTCCACATCCAGCCCTGCAGTCCTGTTCCAGTGATCCTGCTCCACCTCTCTCCTTGGTTCCTGATATTGATCCTGCTCCAGTGATCCTGCTCCACATCCAGCCCTGTAGTCCTGTTTCAGTGATCCTGCTCCACCTCTCTCCTTGGTTCCTGATATTGATCCTGCTCCAGTGTTCCTGCTCCACATCCAGCCCTGCAGTCCTGCTCCAGTGATCCTGCTCCACCTCTCTCCTTGGTTCCTGATATTGATCCTGCTCCAGTGTTCCTGCTCCACATCCAGCCCTGCAGTCCTGCTCCAGTGATCCTGCTCCACCTCTCTCCTTGGTTCCTGATATTGATCCTGCTCCAGTGATCCTGTTCCACACCTCTCTCCTTGGTTCCTGATATTGAACCTGCTCCAGTGATTCTGCTCCACCTCTCTCCTTGGTTCCTGATATTGAACCTGCTCCAGTGTTCCTGCTCCACATCCAGCCCTGCAGTCCTGCTCCAGTGATCCTGCTCCACCTCTCTCCTTGGTTCCTGATATTGATCCTGCTCCAGTGATCCTGTTCCACACCTCTCTCCTTGGTTCCTGATATTGATCCTGCTCCAGTGATCCTGCTCCACCTCTCTCCTTGGTTCCTGATATTGTTCCTGCTCCACATCCAGCCCTGCAGTCCTGTTCCAGTGATCCTTCTGCACCTCTCTCCTTGGTTCCTGATATTGATCCTGCTCCAGTGTTCCTGCTCCACATCCAGCCCTGCAGTCCTGCTCCAGTGATCCTGCTCCACCTCTCTCCTTGGTTCCTGATATTGATCCTGCTCCAGTGTTCCTGCTCCACATCCAGCCCTGCAGTCCTGCTCCAGTGATCCTGCTCCACCTCTCTCCTTGGTTCCTGATATTGATCCTGCTCCAGTGATCCTGTTCCACACCTCTCTCCTTGGTTCCTGATATTGAACCTGCTCCAGTGATTCTGCTCCACCTCTCTCCTTGGTTCCTGATATTGAACCTGCTCCAGTGTTCCTGCTCCACATCCAGCCCTGCAGTCCTGCTCCAGTGATCCTGCTCCACCTCTCTCCTTGGTTCCTGATATTGATCCTGCTCCAGTGATCCTGTTCCACACCTCTCTCCTTGGTTCCTGATATTGATCCTGCTCCAGTGATCCTGCTCCACCTCTCTCCTTGGTTCCTGATATTGTTCCTGCTCCACATCCAGCCCTGCAGTCCTGTTCCAGTGATCCTGCTGCACCTCTCTCCTTGGTTCCTGATATTGATCCTGCTCCAGTATTCCTGCTCCACATCCAGTCCTGAGTCCTGCTCCACCTCTCTCCTTGGTTCCTGATATTGATCCTGCTCCAGTGATCCTGCTCCACACCTCTCTCCTTGGTTCCTGATATTCAACCTGCTCCAGTGATCCTGTTCCACACCTCTCTCCTTGGTTCCTGATATTGAACCTGCTCCAGTGATTCTGCTCCACCTCTCTCCTTGGTTCCTGATATTGTTCCTGCTCCACATCCAGCCCTGCAGTCCTGTTCCAGTGATCCTGCTGCACCTCTCTCCTTGGTTCCTGATATTGATCCTGCTCCAGTGTTCCTGCTCCACATCCAGTCCTGCAGTCCTGCTCCACCTCTCTCCTTGGTTCCTGATATTGATCCTGCTCCAGTGATCCTGCTCCACACCTCTCTCCTTGGTTCCTGATATTCAACCTGCTCCAGTGATCCTGTTCCACACCTCTCTCCTTGGTTCCTGATATTGAACCTGCTCCAGTGATTCTGCTCCACCTCTCTCCTTGGTTCCTGATATTGTTCCTGCTCCACATCCAGCCCTGCAGTCCTGTTCCAGTGATCCTGCTGCACCTCTCTCCTTGGTTCCTGATATTGATCCTGCTCCAGTGTTCCTGCTCCACATCCAGTCCTGCAGTCCTGTTCCAGTGTTCCTGCTCCACCTCTCTCCTCTTGGTTCCTGATGCTGAGCCTGCTTCAGTGCTGTGATACCTCCCATGCTAGGTCTAGTTTTAATGGCCATGGATCAACCTTCATCCTGCCCTCCAGCTTCATCAGGTACCTCTCTTCGGAATATCCCATTTGCTAGTGATTGGACATACCTTGACAGATCCATGGAAATCAGGATTCAAATCCCGTCTCAGCCACTGGAACGCCCTGTGATCTTGTGCAAGTCACTTTGCCCTCCTTGGCCCCAAATACCAATTTTCTGGTAAGGCAGGGTCTCTAGGGCAGGGTCCTACCTGCACTGTACTCACCTCGGGCAAGGGTTTGGAAAGATGAGTAATAAAGTGCATATTCAAATTCAATGTGCACTGAATCCTCCCAGTTCCTTCCTTGCCATCCCACAGGCACTACAAATCCCAACTCTCCACTCGATCCTATGCACTTGGGAACATCGTTGCACAAATATCTCATTTATCCATGCTTTAGAACTTCCTGGCTCCCTTATCTCCTTCTAAACCTTTACCCCCTCCAGCCCATGAATACTAGAACCTTCCAGTCTCCTAAATCCCACATATTCTAAGGCCTCCCTCCTACATCCCATGGGATCTGGAACTCCTCAGCCTCCCTCCCACATCTCTAGAGCATTCCAGCCTCCCTCATGACCTAGAACTTCACAGCCTCCCTCTTGCATCCCCTGGGATCTGGAACTCTTCAGCCTCCCTCCCACATCTCTAGAACATTCCAGTCTCCCTCCTGCATACATGACCTAGAACTTCACAACCTGCCTCCTGCATCACATGTGATCTGGAACGTTTCAGCCTTCCTCCTGCATCCCATGTGATCTGGAACTTCTCAGCTTCCCTCCTGCATCCCCTGGGATCTGGAACTCCTACATCTCTAGAACATTCCAGTCTCCCTCCTGCCTTCCACATGACCTAGATCTTCACAGCCCTCCCTCCTGCATCCCATGGGATTTGGAACTTCTCAGCCTCCCTCCCATATCTCTAGAACATTCCAGTCTCCCTCCTGCCTTCCACATGACCTAGAACTTCACAGCCCTCCCTCCTGCATCCCATGTCATCTGGAACATCTCAGCCTCCCTCCTGCAACCCATGGGATCTGGAACTCCTGAGCCTCCCTCCTGCATCCCATGGGATCTGGAACTCCTCAGCCTCCCTCCTGCATCCCATGGGATCTGGAACTCCTCAGCCTCCCCTCCTGCATCCCATGGGATCTGGAACTCCTCAGCCTCCCCTCCTGCATCTCTAGAACATTCCAGTCTCCCTCCAGCCTTCCATATGACCTAGAACTTCACAGCCTCCCTCCTGCATCCCATGTGATCTGGAACTCCTCAGCCTCCCTCCTGCATCCCCTGGGATCTGGAACTTCTCAGCCTCCCTCCTGCAACCCCTGGGATCTGGAACTTCTCAGCCTCCCTCCTGCATCCCCTGGGATCTGGAACTTCTCAGCCTCCCTCCTGCATCCCATGGGATCTGGAATTTCTCAGCCTGCCTTCTGCATCCCACATGTATTTGAATCTCTATGGACTGCAGCCCATTGCCCTTCCCTTAGCAAGGACTTACCCACATTTCCAGCCTGTGAGGTCCGTGCTCTGCAGAATGCTCGAACAGCTTAAAAGAGAAATAAAAAATGAGAAGCAGTGAAACCTGCATCCAATGTGTAGGAGGCAGAGGAGATTACTGCTCCTTTAAGAGGGCCTGAAAAGATGTGCTGGTGGCAGTCTAAGACTACTGGAACCAGCAATGCAAGAGGTGAAGAGTCTCAGTTTCTCTGACCCAGCCTCGTGCATTAGCAAGGGGCAGAGGTGCACACCCAGCAGTGTCACCAGGGCATGGGAGCAGGCTCACAGAGACGCACGGCTAATCACCAGAGTGCAAGAGCAGGCAAATGCAGGTCATACATATCAGAACAAGCAGACACGGGCAGAAGGACATTCCTGCATACAGGTCATGACCTGGCCTTGCCATCAGAGGATCCCCCAGAATTAGGAAGGAAGTGCAGCTGCACCTCGCTGTGCTTGAAGAGGACACTGTCCTCGAAACCTCATACTTCAATAAACTCGGTAGTCTATAAGGTGCCGCCCGACTCCTGTCACATTCCACTCCAGAGACAGGTTCCTACCTCTCCATGGTGAGAGGTAAATCCGGTTTAAAGAGGAGAATTCCAAACCTGAGAGAAAAAACAAGTAAAGGGAGAATAATACACAGTACCACTTACACAGGTACCCCACACCCTGCACACCATCAGCCCCTCTGTACCACTTACACAGGTACTCCATACCCTGCACACCATCAGCCCCTCTGTACCACTTACACAGGTACTCCATACCCTGCACACCCACAGCCCCTCTGTACCACTTACACAGGTACCCCACACCCTGCACACCCACAGCCCCTCTGTACCACTTACACAGGTACCCCACACCCTGCACACCCACAGCCCCTCTGTACCACTTACACAGGTACCCCATACCCTGCACACCCACAGCCCCTCTGTACCACTTACACAGGTACCCCACACCCTGCACACCCACAGCCCCTCTGTACCACTTACACAGGTACCCCATACCCTGCACACCCACAGCCCCTCTGTACCACTTACACAGGTACCCCACACCCCGCACACCCACAGCCCCTCTGTACCACTTACACAGGTAGCCCATACCCCGCACACCCACAGCCCCTCTGTACCACTTACACAGATAGCCCATACCCCGCACATCCACAGCCCCTCTGTACCACTTACACAGGTACCCCACAGCCCCTCTGTACCACTTACACAGGTACCCCACACCCTGCACACCATCAGCCCCTCTGTACCACTTACACAGGTAGCCCATACCCCGCACACCAACAGCCCCTCTGTACCACTTACACAGGTACCCCACACCCTGCACACCATCAGCCCCTCTGTACCACTTACACAGGTACCCCACACCCTGCACACCATCAGCCCCTCTGTACCACTTACACAGGTAGCCCATACCCCGCACACCCACAGCCCCTCTGTACCACTTACACAGATAGCCCATACCCCGCACACCAACAGCCCCTCTGTACCACTTACACAGGTACCCCATACCCTGCACATCCACAGCCCCTCTGTACCACTTACACAGGTACCCCACACCCCTGCACACCCACAGCCCCTCTGTACCACTTACACAGGTACCCCACACCCTGCACACCCACAGCCCCTCTGTACAACTTACACAGGTACTCCATACCCCGCACACCCACAGCCCCTCTGTACCACTTACACAGGTACCCCATACCCCGCACACCCACAGCCCCTCTGTCCCACTTACACAGGTACCCCACACCCCGCACACCCACAGCCCCTCTGTCCCACTTACACAGGTACCCCACACCCACAGCCCCTCTGTACCACTTACACAGGTACCCCACACCCTGCACACCGTCAGCCCCTCTGTACCACTTACACAGGTACCCCACACCCTGCACACCCACAGCCCCTCTGTACCACTTACACAGGTACCCCACACCCTGCACACCCACAGCCCCTCTGTACCACTTACACAGGTACCCCTCACCCTGCACACCCACAGCCCCTCTGTACCACTTACACAGGTAGCCCATACCCTGCACACCCACAGCCCCTCTGTACCACTTACACAGGTAGCCCATACCCTGCACACCAACAGCCCCTCTGTACCACTTACACAGGTAGCCCATACCCTGCACACCCACAGTCCCTCCGTACCACTTACACAGGTAGCCCATACCCTGCACACTGAAAGCCCCTCTGTACCACTTATTTTATTTATTTATTTATTTATTTATTTAAAGGCTTTTATATACCGATGTTCATGTACTCATACATATCGTGTCGGTTTACAGAGAACTAGAGTTGGAAATTACATCGAACATGGAACAAATAACAAGGCGAACTTTGTATAAACTATAGATAAAGCAAGGAACTTTTCTTACAATTGTTACAGATAGTTATGGATAACAAAAAAACACTTAGACTTACATCAGACTTAGTAAGCATGAGTGGAGCATAACGCACATCTAACAAGGTAAATCGTGAGAATAAATTATAACATTACATAGTTACAGCATCAAACGTCTGGCGTATTGGGATATGAAATGAGTGAATCTAACTCTGGATCAAGGTCGGGAGAGAGACCTTTAAGTGAAGGCTTTTGTGAAGAGCCAAGTTTTGAGCTTCTTTTTGAACGTTCGACTACAAGTTTCTAGACGAATCCCCTCTGTACCA
Source organism: Rhinatrema bivittatum (assembly GCF_901001135.1). Taxonomy (NCBI): domain Eukaryota; kingdom Metazoa; phylum Chordata; class Amphibia; order Gymnophiona; family Rhinatrematidae; genus Rhinatrema; species Rhinatrema bivittatum. The sequence continues at coordinate 838,032,238 of NC_042615.1, forward strand.
CTTACACAGGTACCGCTATCCCCTTCTCCATCGCAACTATATCTTTTTTGAGATGCGGCGACCAGAATTGTACACAGTATTCAAGGTGCGGTCTCACCATGGAGCGATACAGAGGCATTATGACATTTTCTGTTTTATTCACCATTCCCTTTCTAATAATTCCCAACATTCTGTTTGCTTTTTTGACTGCCGCATCACACTGAACCGACGATTTCAATGTGTTATCCACTATGACACCTAGATCTCTTTCTTGGGTTGTAGCACCTAATGTGGAACCCAACATTGTGTAATTATAGCATGGGTTATTTTTCCCTATATGCATCACCTTGCACTTATCCACATTAAATTTCATCTGCCATTTGGATGCCCAATTTTCCAGTCTCACAAGGTCTTCCTGCAATTTATCACAATCTGCTTGTGATTTAACTACTCTGAACAATTTTGTGTCATCTGCAAATTTGATTATCTCACTCGTCGTATTCCTTTCCAGATCATTTATATATATATTGAAAAGCACCGATCCAAGTACAGATCCCTGAGGCCCTCCACTGTTTACCCTTTTCCACTGAGAAAATTGTCCATTTAATCCTATTCTCTGTTTCCTTTTAACCAGTTTGTAATCCACGAAAGGACATCGCCATCTATCCCATGATTTTTTAGTTTTCTTAGAAGCCTCTCATGAGGGACTTTGTCAAATGTCTTCTGAAAATCCAAATACACTACATCTACCGGTTCACCTTTATCCACATGTTTATTAACCCCTTCAAAAAAGTGAAGCAGATTTGTTAGGCAAGACTTCCCTTGGGTAAAGCCATGTTGACTGTGTCCCATTAAATCAGGTCTTTCTATATGCTCTACGATTTTGATCTTGAGAATAGTTTCCACTACTTTTCCTGGCACTGAAGTCAGGCTCACTGGTCTATAGTTACCCGGATTGCCCCTGGAGCCTTTTTTAAATATTGGGGTTACATTGGCCACCCTCCAGTCTTCAGGTACAATGGATGATTTTAATGATAGGTTACAAATTTAACTAATAGATCAGAAATTTCATTTTTTAGTTCCTTCAGTACCCTAGGATGCATACCATCTGGTCCAGGTGATTTGCTACTCTTCAGTTTCTAATCCATGAAAGGACATCGCCTCCAACAACCACAGTAGGACATTCTCAGAACATTGTAAATAATTTAGATGTTTCCTTCCTCACCCAGTTTTGGATCATCCTTGTTTATTGTAACTGCAGATTTTCTGTTCACTTGTTACAGCTTTTTAGTTTATTCTCATTTTCACCCCTTGTTAAATGTAAACCAGCATGATGTGATTTCTATCTCGAATGCCAGTATAGAAAAATGCTAAATAAATAAATCGATCAATCAATCAATCTGGCCTATTACATCTTCCAGGTTCACAGTGATTTGGTTCAGTTCGTCTTACTCATCACCCCTGAAAACCATCTCTGGAACGTCCTCATTAGTAAACACGGAAGCAAAGAATTCATTTAGTTTTGCAATGGCCTTATCTTCCCTAAGAGCCCCTTTAACCCCTCTGTCATCTAATGGTCCAACCAACTCCCTCACAGGTTTCTTACACTGGATATATTTTTAAAAGTTTTTAGTATGAGTTTTTGCCTCTACAGCCAACTTCATTTCACATTCTCTCTTAGCCTGTCTTATCAATGTCTTACACTTAACTTGACAATGCTTATGCTTTTCCCTATTTTCTTCAGATGGATCCTTCGTATAATTTTTGAAGGATTTTTTTTTTGGCTAAAATGGCTTCTTTCATCTCATTTGCAGAGGTTCCCCTATTGCCTCTGTACCACTAACACAGGTACCCCTATCTCCAGCACATTATCAGCTCCTCTGTACCACCTATACATGTATCTTTATTCCATGCACACTGACTGTGCCTGTGCACCACTTACACAAGTAACCCTATCCCCCGCAATCTGACAGCCCTCTATACCACTTACACAGTTACCATTATACCTCGCACATTGACAGCAACTCTGTACCACTTACACAGGTACCCCTAACACTTGCAAACTGACAGCCCCTCTGTACTATTTAAACTGGTTCCCCTACTCCCAACACACTGACAACCCCTCTGTACCACTTACACAGGTATTCCTATCCCCAGTAAACTGACAGTCCTTTGTACCACTGACACAGGTACACTTATAATCTGCACAATAACAACCCCTCTATACCATTTATCCAGGTACCTATAACCCCTGCAAACTGACAGCCCCTCGGTACCACTTACATTGTACTCCTACCTCCTGCATGCTGACAGGCCCTCTGTCCCGCTTACACAGGTATTCCTATCCCCTGCACACTGACAGCCCCTCTGTACCACTTACATTGTACTCCTACCTCCTGCATGCTGACAGGCCCTCTGTCCCGCTTACACAGGTATTCCTATCCCCTGCACACTGACAGCCCCTCTGTACCACTTACATTGTACTCCTACCTCCTGCATGCTGACAGGCCCTCTGTCCCGCTTACACAGGTAACCCTATCCCCTGCACACTGACAGCTCCTTTGTACCAGAAGCTCATAAGATTTGCCATGCTGGATCATGTTTCTTATTAATTTCTTTTGCATAGAAATAAATTCTAAAAACTGGAATTTTAGAAATTGTGTATTGTGGACTGATGAGAATAATGGATGCTGAAGTCAGCGTTCTTTTGATATCAGCTTCATTACATTAGAGTGGGATTCTTCTTGGTTTTTATATTATTCCAAATTCTCTACACTGAGGTTTTCTATTTTAGCAAGCCTTATATAGTGACAAAGTACAGGACTGCTGAAAAAGGCTCACCTTCTGCTTTAGGGTTGTAATAGCTGCTCCATAAAGGTTACCCCCTCGCCTTCTGCTTAGGGATTGTAACTGCGGCTCCATAAATGTTACCTCTCATCTTCTGCTTAGGATTGTAACTGCGGCTCCATGAATGTTACCTCTCGTCTTCTGCTTAGGATTGTAACTGCCGCTCCATGAAGGTTTCCTCTCTTCTTCTGCTTAGGATTGTAACTGCCGCTCCATGAAGGTTTCCTCTCTTCTTCTGCTTAGGGATTGTAACTGCCGCTCCATGAATGTTACCTCTCGTCTTCTGCTTAGGATTGTAACTGCGGCTCCATGAATGTTACCTCTCGTCTTCTGCTTAGGATTGTAACTGCGGCTCCATGAAGGTTACCTCTCGTCTTCTGCTTAGGATTGTAACTGCGGCTCCATGAAGGTTACCTCTCTTCTTCTGCTTAGGATTGTAACTGCCGCTCCATGAAGGTTTCCTCTCGTCTTCTGCTTAGGATTGTAACTGCCGCTCCATGAAGGTTACCTCTCTTCTTCTGCTTAGGATTGTAACTGCCTCTCCATGAAGGTTTCCTCTCGTCTTCTGCTTAGGATTGTAACTGCCGCTCCATGAAGGTTACCTCTCGTCTTCTGCTTAGGGATTGTAACTGCCGCTCCCTGAAGGTTTTCTCTCGTCTTCTGCTTAGGATTGTAACTGCCGCTCCATGAAGGTTACCTCTCATCTTCTGCTTAGGATTGTAACTGCCGCTCCATGAAGGTTTCCTCTCGTCTTCTGCTTAGGATTGTAACTGCCGCTCCATGAAGGTTACCTCTCTTCTTCTGCTTAGGATTGTAACTGCCGCTCCATGAAGGTTTCCTCTCGTCTTCTGCTTAGGATTGTAACTGCCGCTCCATGAAGGTTACCTCTCGTCTTCTGCTTAGGGATTGTAACTGCTGCTCCCTGAAGGTTTCCTCTCGTCTTCTGCTTAGGATTGTAACTGCCGCTCCATGAAGGTTACCTCTCATCTTCTGCTTAGGATTGTAACTGCCGCTCCCTGAAGGTTACCTCTCATCTTCTGCTTAGGATTGTAACTGCTGCTCCATGAATGTTTCCTCTCTTCTTCTGTTTAGGGATTGTAACTGCCGCTCCATGAAGATTACCCCCTCGCCTTGTGCTTAGGATTGTAACTACCGCTCCATGAAGATTACCCCCTCGCCTTGTGCTTAGGATTGTCGGTACAGTGTGCTGCGGCAGTCAAAAAAGCAAACAGAATGTTGGGAATTATTAGAAAGGGAATGGTGAATAAAACGGAAAATGTCATAATGCCTCTGTATCGCTCCATGGTGAGACCGCACCTTGAATACTGTGTACAATTCTGGTCACCGCATCTCAAAAAAGATATAATTGCGATGGAGAAGGTACAGAGAAGGGCTACCAAAATGATAAGGGAAATGGAACAAATCCCCTACGAGGAAAGACTAAAGAGGTTAGGACTTTTCAGCTTGGCGAAGAGACGGCTGATGGGGGATATGATAGAGGTGTTTAAAATCATGAGAGGTCTAGAACGGGTAGATGTGAATCGGTTATTTACTCTTTCGGATAGTAGAAAGACTAGGGGGCACTCCATGAAGTTAGCATGGGGCACATTTAAAACTAATCGGAGAAAGTTCTTTTTCACTCAATGCACAATTAAACTCTGGAATTTATTGCCAGAGGATGTGGTTAGTGCAGTTAGTATAGCTGTGTTTAAAAAAGGATTGGATAAGTTCTTGGAGGAGAAGTCCATTAACTGCTATTAATCAAGTTTACTTAGGGAATAGCCACTGCTTTTAATTGCATCAGTAGCATGGGATCTTCTTAGTGTTTGGGTAATTGCCAGGTTCTTATGGCCTGGTTTGGCCTCTGTTGGAAACAGGATGCTGGGCTTGATGGACCCTTGGTCTGACTCAGTATGGCAATTTCTTATGTTCTTATGATGTTCTAGTGCTTCAGAGGATCTTCCCTCACAAGCAGGGAATTTATTTAACCAGCCAATCAGAGCTTATTTTCTCTTTGAGTTCTTTATTTACATAACATATTAATATATTTATCCTTTTCAAATAAGTGAATGTTAACTTTGAAGGAAATTTCTCAAAAAAAGAATAATCCTTTTTATAGTTTAAAAAAAACACAAAAGGTTATTTTCTGTAGTGATCACCTTTATTCACAAGTTTGAATCAATCAATTCTCCCTGTCACAGCACTAACTAGGCTGGCAAAAATCCATGAAGCAGCACTTCAGTTTATTTTTAAATCCTGCCACCTATCATTTCTTACTTTTTCCAGGATTATTTATACTGAATTTGACTCTGACTCACACACAGAGGCATTCAGCAGGAAAATCCAGCAGTTTGGCAGCAGAATCTCAGCTGGCGGTCTGCAGGTCTGGAGTGAGGAGAATATCCCTGCTTTGATGACATCACATGAAAATAGTTCCACCCCCTCTGGTTTATAACTCTGATTATTACCAAGAATCCACAGAGAAACCTATTGGTGAATTCGTTCAGGAGAACCCAAACATTTACTTGGGAGATTTTTAGACTGAATTATGCATTCCTACAATAATAAATGTGTAGTAACCATGACTTTGTTTCTAAAAACGTCAATATGAACCAAATCCCACGCCCGAGAGATCGGAAACCCAGCAAACAGCACAAGCCACAGAAAACTCTCCCTGAGAAATCCCCACCCCTTTACATGCTGTGAAAATTATGTGAAAACACTCCCACAATATTTATTTCCATAAGGAGAGCAGTATAAATTTTAATCTCACCTTTGCCCTTCCTCAGATGTGCACACGTACAGACTGGATTGTTTTAAAGACATTTCTAGCTGTTCTGAGCCTCTGAAACCCCTCTCCCAAACGGGATAAATAACTCCTTTCTAAGTGAATTTTAGTCCTGTTACCGGACCTTCTTCTCATGACCACAACCTGCAAGTCACTGCGATTTTTAATTTTAAAAGAGATATTTCATGCTTTTAAGTTCAATTTCGCCAAGTTTCACCCGAGGCTACCAAAATTTACAGAAGCTTCTTTGATCTTCCTCCACATAAATGGGCAAGGTTTGGAATTTTTAAAGTTTGATGATGTGAGCGACGGACCCGGGACCTGCTGACGTCAGCAGCCCAGCCGGCACCTCTCTTACAGCACAGCAGAGCTCTCCTGCACGGACGCACCAGTTATGCCCGTCGATCGCAGATGGCCGCAACCTCTTTTCTTGCTGCATCGTCAATCCTTGGAAGAATGGCAGCCTTCGCCAATGACTGCCGACCTCCCTGGCGTCCCCGGGACGGCGTGGGCGATGCCGACCGTCATCTTGATCCAGGAATTACCTAAGCGCGTATGCAAGGGCCACCTTTTGTACACATCATGGCAGGAACTTCGGGGGCGTCCCCTCCGCATGACGTCACCGCCTTGCTGTATTTAAGCTGACTGGCCCTACGCTTCAATGAGTTAGCAAGGAGTTCCCTCGTTGCTGAATCCGCTCCATACTTGAACTTCCGGTTCCAGTTCTCTGCCTTGGCGTGTGACGCTCTAGGTACCCGCTCTTCGGGGGCCTTCCAGTGTTCCTGGCTATCCGCTCCTCGGAGGGCCTTCCTGCTTTGGACTAACATCTGTTCTGCTCCTCAGGACAGTCTTCTGGAACTACAACTCACCTCAACTCAAAAGAGAGCAATTTCACTAGGAAGCCCTAAACTATGTAACATCCTCCCAATTGATCTCAGAACACAAGAAAACTTAAAAACTTTCAAAAAAGAGCTAAAAACATGGATGTTTACCAAAGCCTACCAACTCACCTAATGTCTCTAAAACACCACTCCCCTCCTATCAACACTAGGAAAACTGGTGGACTCATTACAAGTTGCTATTACAACACAGAATCGAATCATTTATAGATTAACCAACATACTAAGAATACAAAATGATATTTTCTACATTAACAACCTTACGAACCTTTTTAAAAACTCTGTTAATCATCGATACTTTGTAAACTGTTGTTTACAGGGTATTACCACACCTTCCTCAGGATCCTCACCCGGGGTCCTGCAGCTCAGACTATCTTCTCATCGTCTCTACCATCCAGACATCCTCGGGATACCCCGCTGTGCGGGTCACTACTGTATATCATATCGGGGGTTTACCCCACTGCTCAGAACTATTCTTTATTTACACCTCCCACTCCGTGGGCTTGTTTTTTTCTTCCTGTATAATAAAGTCTCTACCTTAGAGCTGTGTGAGACCACGCCTACCAGCGGTGAGGCTCACAGGGCTCTTCCCTGTGGGTGGAGACATCTCTCGACTCGGCCCAGGGTTCACATTCTTACAACAGCACCTCTGAGAAAAAGAGACTCAGTGCATCAGCATTAATTAAATCATCTGATCACTCACGTCTCTCTCCTTCTCTTAAGAAAAACTGTGGCACTGTATCCAGGCCTCCAGAACAAGAAAAAAAAACCTTGAACCACTTCCCAGGATCAAGTCACACTCCCCTGCTCTGCAAACCCAAAGTACAGGAACTCCTCTCAGGCAGGTAAACAAACCACTTTTCTTTTATTTCTGTAACAAGCTAATTCTTTCAGCACTTTAATCCCTAGGGTCAGGTAAACAATGTATTATTGAAGAGCACAGCCCCAGAAGCGAACCATGACACTCTCCACTAATCCCGAGTGAATTGCAGTGCCACCATCGTCTCTTCCATCACTCAGTCCACCTCCTTGGAACCAGTTTATTCATCAGCAAACCATGACGCTCTCCACTAATCCTGAGTGAATTCCAGACCCACCACAGTCTCTTCCATCACTCAATCCACTTCCTTGGAACCAGTTTATTCATCAGCAAACCATGACGCTCTCCACTAATCCCGTGAATAACAGCCCCACCCCTGTCTCTGATTGATGAAGCAAGAGGGTAGGTTGTCTAAGAACGCCGTGTGGGCAAGAATATGGATTAGACACCAAAAATAGTCCAAACGTTTCTTTATTTGAGTGGAGACAAGAATTCATACAAACGCCATACATTTGATGTTTAACATAAAGAATACAATTTTATTAAAAGAGAACATCTACTCACAGCCCCTGAGGCAGCCCCAAGTGGGGCGAAACTCGGCCCGAGTCGGGCGTTTGTATGAATTCTTGTCTCCACGCAAATAAAGAAACGTTTGGACTATTTTTGGTGTCTAATCCATATTCTTGCCCACCCCTGTCTCTTCCATCACTCAGTCCACGTCCTTGGAACCAGTTTATTCATCAGCCTCATATGTGAAAGCTTTGCTAAAATCCAATGATCATATCCAACACATCACTTCAATGTACCTCAACATTTATTTTATTTATTTATGGTTTTTTATATACCGATCTTCTTACATTATATGTAAATCAAATCGGTTTACAGAGAACAGTTGAATAAGCTTGCTTGTGGGCAATTACATATAACAAAGAACTTTTTTGAGTAACATATTGTATAACTTTTTGAGTAACATTTAAACATAAGAGCAAAAAATACATGGCTAAACATAAACATAAGAACAAAATATACATGGCATAAGAAAGTCTTATATGTCTAAATCCAAGGGGGGAGAGAAGAGTAGAGGGAGGGGGATGGAGGGGTTATATAGTTGGAGCGGAGAGGATGTAATAGGAGTTCGTTGAAGCAGCTTCTTAGAAATCATGGAAATGCTTGGCTGAATAGCCAGGTTTTCAGTTTTTTCTTGAATGACTGGTGGCAAGTGACTTGTCTGAGTTCTGGTGGTAGTGAATTCCAAAGTGATGGACTTGCTGTGGAGAAAGCCCTATTTCTTAGTGGAGTTTTGGTTTGAGGGATGATAAGGGTGTCTTGGTAGGCTTTTCTGATTGGTCTTGTTGATTTAATGGTACGGAGTTGATGGGTGAGATCGATAGGTGCTATGTTGTTTAGGTCTTGACACAAATGAAATTATGCCTGCACTTAAGAAAAACTGAAATAATCATACTTGAAAAAAAATAACCGCAACGAAGACAAATTATTAGTTGTCAATAATGTTCAAATTAACTCCTCAACAAAAATTAGAGATCTCGGAATCTATCTTGACCTGGAACTCAATTTTAAAACTCCTATGGCAACCAAAACAAAAGACGGTTACCATAAACTATTAATTCTGAGAAAATTTAAAGCACTGTTAAACATGAACGATTTCAGAACAATATTACAAGCCCTCATTTTTACTGGTACAGATTACTGCAATTCTTTGCTGTTAAGATTGCCATATTCAACCGCTACAAATATTGCAAAATTCCACAGCCGAACAGGATCACATTACCCCCATATTAATAAAATTACACTGGCTGCCCATGGATACAATATAAAACTTTATGCATACTACACAAAGCTCTATATGGAAAACAGGTTGAACGGCTAAATGCAACTGTACAATTACACACTCTACAACGCAACAAAGGGCTCCTTATCCATTCCTTCACTAACCTCAGCCAAACTAACTTCTATTAGAGACAGAGCTGTATCACTAGCAGGGCCTAAGCTCTGGAACTCCCTCCCAGAACAAATAAGACTAGAGTCTAACTTAAAGGCATTTAGAAAAATCCTGAAAACATGGCTCTTCAATCAGGCGTTCAATGATAACCCAAGCTAAGTACACTCAGAGAATATCTTCCGAGATGTCTCAGTGCAGAAGCTGTAATTGCTTATTAATGATTAGATTTTATGTAAGTTACTTTGCTTTTATTTACCATTTAATTTGTAAGTTTTATTTAGGATATTATTTTATTGTATTGATGTATGTACCATGTATTTTAAATCGTATAATTGTAAACCGATGTGATGGTCCAACGACTAAAACACCGGTTTATAAAAACTGTACAAATAAATAAATAAATCGGATGTGCGCCCTTGATCTGATTCTATAGTCACCTCATGATAAAAAGCAATCAGATTTGTTTGACACGATCTGCTTCTGGTCGGGAGGTGCTGCCTGGGATCTTCCAGGCCCCTGGATTGTAGATAGTACAGCAGTGGCTCCATTGGGTTTTCCAGCAGTAAGGTAAGGCCTCCACGTCCGTAGCTTCCAACCTCCTCTCAGTCCTGTGCAACCATTGCCATCTCCAATGATCCATTGAACAAGTTCTCCTGTGGGCCTACCAGAGCCTCTCTGAGCTGGGATGTACCTCATCCAGCCCCATAGCTTTACCTCCACAGGTTCCGTGCAGACAGCGTGTTCGGTGACGAGTGCGCTGTCCACCCACTCCTTCCTCATTCTCCCTCTCCATACATTGCTCTCTGTCACCTTTCAGTCTTGCACTTCCAGCCGGGGCCTCCCTCCTTTCTCTGATCTACCTGATAAATGTTTTGTCACCTCGCGTTGCCTCTGCGGCAATCCTTTCTTCTGCTCCTGATTTCTTTCCTCCTCTTTATTCATCTTACTAACTTTTAATCTTTAATCATTCACCTTTCCTTTTCTTCTGCTTTTATTTACTTTCCTTGCATAATGATTTGTTGCCCTTTGTATAGTTCCTTTTAGTTTAACCCGCTGTTCTTCCATCGAACATAAGAACATAAACATAGAAATTGCCATACTGGGTCAGAGCAGCTATATCCTCCCATCCTGCCAGCTCTTCCTTAAAGCGCTATCATGAAAGGCATGGAAGTGATCCCTCTGTGCTGGGGCGCAGCTGACACAACCTTGTACGTGAACCTACAAGGCCTACGCCAACAGCAGGCAAACGCACCCTGAGGCGGGACACACTGGAGCTTCACCTGTGCCAGATGCTCCCCTCAGATTGCGCCTTTGGGAATTTGGAGGCCGGAAGGGCTTAGGTGGGTCCCTAGGGTGATGGAGAGAGAACACCAGGGTCAGGATAGGTAGCAGGCTGGAGATACCAAACACAAGCCAGGAGTTGAGGCGGGTGGAAAGCAATCGTAGTCAAGTATAAGGCAAGAGTCAGGTCCAGGTGGCAAGCAAATGCAGTTAGGTCCAAAGCAAGGTCAGAATCAGGAGAACAAGCCAAGGGAGGATGATGACCAACAGTGAGACACTGGATGAGATTAGCGGGACCAGGCTGGAGCAGAAAGGCAGGAACAACACACTGTGCGCAAGGCAGGAGACCGGATACCTGGGCATCGTTAGGCAGTGTGGGCTGCACTTCAACAGTGAGGGCCTGCTTACATCATCAGAAGGCACCACAGAGCTTTCCCCACCACTGACCAAGGTGGGTGCACGCCTAGGGAGACCCCTGGAAGGAGCAGGATGACATCAGAGCCACACTGGTCACTGGATCATGGCGGCATTCCTGCCAAACCAGGAGGGTACAGGAGGCACTGGGGTGAGTCACAGACCAGATGGTCGCAGGGCTATCCTGTAGCTGGCAAAACCCAACAGATACTTTGCCATGTTTATAAATCAAGGCCTTTGAGCTCTCTGCTTGGCCATTATATCAAACCCTAGCATCGGATGATCGTACAAGATGCTCAAAGCATGTTTCATAACAAGATCGATTACAAACGATCACTCCATCTTTACAAAAGTACCACGTTGAAAATCAAAAGAGACTACTATGCCCGAAAGGTTCATCATCTCAGCTTTGACTCAAAAGCTCTATTCGCCTTCGTTTCCAGCCTCACTAAACCTATCACTCCAGATATACCACCCGAACAAGCCCAGACTAAAGCAGACGAATTGGCTCTTCATTTTAACAAAAAAATATCGGATCTCCTTAATCAGCTGATTCCAAACACTACGTCTCCAGATAACACATATCTTCCCCAAAATAAAGACATCCAGCTTAATGCCTTTGAACCCATCACAATCACAGAGATACAAAATGTATTAAAAAGAATGAAACCGTCATCACACCCATTTGATCAAATCCCTACCAAAATGCTTCTTCTTATCCCGGACACAATAGCAAAAACCCTAGCAGATATTATAAACTGCTCCTTATCACATGGCATCTACCCAGATGACCTAAAAACTGCCTCAATCAAGCCACTGCTAAAAAACCAAATCTAAATGCATGTGATCCCAACAACTTCCGCCCTATTTCCAACCTACCATTTATAGCTAAAATCATGGAAAAACTGGTAAACACCCAACTATCCAACTACCTAGAGGACCACAGTATTCTGTCCCCAAACCAATATGGTTTTCGCAAAGCCGCAAGCACCGAAACGCTACTAATTTCACTCATGGACTACCTACTCTCTGGTATTGATAAAGGCCAAGCATATTTTCTAATCCTCCTTGACTTCTCGGCGGCCTTTGACACCGTCAACCACGCCCTTCTTCTAAAACAGCTGGCAAAGATTGGTTTAACAGGAGCCACACTAAACTGGTTCAAAACATTTCTAGAAAACAGAGGATACAGAGTCAAAATTCATAATAAAGAATCCCAATACCACCCTTCTAATAGAGGAGTGCCGCAAGGATCATCACTTTCACCCACCCTTTTCAATGTCTACCTGCTACCACTCTGCCAACTACTAACAAAATTAAGCCTGAAACATTTCCTTTTTGCAGACGACGTACAGATCGTAATCCCTATAAAAGAATCAATCTCAAAAACAATGGAATACTGGGACAGTTGCCTATTAGAAATTAAACTTCTCCTCAACAGTCTAAACCTTGTACTCAATGCTTCGAAAACAGAATTCCTGCTCATATCACCGGAAAACAATAACACACTTCCTAAACCACCCACACTCCTTCAAACAACCCACGTAAGAGACTTAGGAGCCATCCTAGACAATCGTCTCAACCTCAAAACATTCATTAACCAAACCACCAAAGATTGCTTCTACAAATTACATATCCTGAAAAGAATAAAACCGCTGTTTCACACTCAGGACTTCAGAACAATCTTGCAAGCAATAATCTTTTCCAAACTAGATTATTGCAACTCATTACTATTAGGCCTCCCAGCTTCTTACACCAAACCTTTACAAATGGTTCAGAACTCTGCAGCCAGAGTCCTTACAAATTCCAGGAAAATTGACCACATTTCACCTATTCTCAAAAACCTCCATTGGCTTCCGATCCACTATAGAATCATGTACAAAACCATTAACATCATATACAAGACTATCAACCAACACACGCAACTTGACCTACAAATACCACTTAAAAAATTCACCTCCGCCAGGCCTATCAGGGAACACTACAAAGAGTCACTCCAAATTCCAAAGGCCAAAACCTACCAACATAAATCCTTGAGTCTCAGAGCCTTCTCATCAGCAGGTCCAGCTCTCTGGAACTCGATCCCACCTGATTTGAGACAAGAGCCATGCTCTTTAACATTTAGGAAAAGACTAAAAACTTGGCTTTTCAAAAAAGCATTTCCAAGCTTTGAATAAAACCTCCTCTCACTAGCACTAACTCGTATGCAATAATGGAATGTAAACACGAATCAACCAACCTCAAACCCTCTCTCACTAATTCCTGCTGAATATTTATCATACTATTACCATTCACAACTGTCATATTTATTCATTTGATTACCTATGTACCGTTTCATAGTCTTATTTTTTCACTTGCTATTCTAATGTATCAATAGACTGAAATGTAAATATTGTGCTGTTCAATTTCTCCCCTTCCATCCCAAGTTTATTTTCCTTGTTTTTTGTAACTTTCCCTCTCCCTTTTTCTGATTCACTGTATTTAAAGTTCAAGGTTCTTATTGAAAATATTGTTTTTTACGTTACGTTATGCTTTACACTCCTTGTTATTTGTAAACCGGGTTGATGTGATGCCTATCATGAAACTCGGTATAACAAAAACAATAAATAAATAAATAAATAAATAAATAAATATTCCCAGGTCATAATCCAACAAATTCCACTGAATCAAAATATCACAAAAAATAACATGAAAATTAGTAAAATCAGTGTCCGATAAATATCTCCAAAATTTGAGTAGCAGAAAAGTATCAGCCCCTCCCTTCTCACCTCATGAGCTGCCGCTCCCTGCCTGCCCTGCTGCGGGGGAAGACGTACCTCCTCGTGAAGTCTCCCCGTGAGCTGCCACTCCCTGCCTGCCCTGCTGCGGGGAAGACGTACCTCCTCGTGAAATCTCCCCATGTTTCCCAGTGAGCTGCCGCTCCCTGCCTGCCCTGCTGCGGGGAAGACGTACCTCCTCGTGAAGTCTCCCCGTGTTTCCCCGCTCCCTGCCGCTCCCTGCCTGCCCTGCTGCGGGGAAGACGTACCTCCTCGTGAAGTCTCCCCGTGTTTCCCCGTGAGCCGCCGCTCCCTGCCTGCCCTGCTGCGGGTAAGACGTACCTCCTCGTGAAGTCTCCCCGTGTTTCCCCGTGAGCCGCCGCTCCCTGCCTGCCCTGCTGCGGGGAAGACGTACCTCCTCGTGAAGTCTCCCCGTGTTTCCCCGTGAGCCGCCGCTCCCTGCCTGCCCTGCTGCGGGTAAGACGTACCTCCTCGTGAAGTCTCCCCGTGTTTCCCCGTGAGCCGCCGCTCCCTGCCTGCCCTGCTGCGGGGAAGACGTACCTCCTCGTGAAGTCTCCCCGTGTTTCCCCGTGAGCCGCCGCTCCCTGCCTGCCCTGCTGCGGGGAAGACGTACCTCCTCGTGAAGTCTCCCCGTGTTTCCCCGTGAGCTGCCGCTCCCTGCCTGCCCTGCTGCGGGGAAGACGTACCTCCTCGTGAAGTCTCCCCGTATTTCCCCGTGAGCCGCCGCTCCCTGCCTGCCCTGCTGCGGGGAAGACGTACCTCCTCGTGAAGTCTCCCCGTGTTTCCCCGTGAGCCGCCGCTCCCTGCCTGCCCTGCTGCGGGTAAGACGTACCTCCTCGTGAAGTCTCCCCGTGTTTCCCCGTGAGCTGCCGCTCCCTGCCTGCCCTGCTGCGGGGAAGACGTACCTCCTCGTGAAGTCTCCTCGTGTTTCCCCATGAGCCGCCACTCCCTGCCTGCCCTGCTGCGGGGAAGACGTACCTCCTCGTGAAGTCTCCCCGTGTTTCCCCGTGAGCTGCCGCTCCCTGCCTGCCCTGCTGCGGGGAAGACGTACCTCCTCGTGAAGTCTCCCCGTGTTTCCCCGTGAGTGCCTCTCCCTGCCTGCCCTGCTGCGGGGAAGACGTACCTCCTCGTGAAGTCTCCCCGTGTTTCCCCGTGAGCTGCCTCTCCCTGCCTAACCTGCTGCGGGGAAGACGTACCTCCTCGTGAAGTCTCCCCTGTGTTTCCCCGTGAGCCGCCTCTCCCTGCCTGCCCTGCTGCGGGGAAGACGTACCTCGTGAAGTCTCCCCGTGTTTCCCCGTGAGCTGCCGCTCCCTGCCTGCCCTGCTGCGGGGAAGACGTTCCTCCTCGTGAAGTCTCCCCGTGTTTCCCCGTGAGTGCCTCTCCCTGCCTGCCCTGCTGCGGGGAAGACGTACCTCCTCGTGAAGTCTCCCCGTGTTTCCCCGTGAGCTGCCTCTCCCTGCCTGCCCTGCTGCGGGGAAGACGTACCTCCTCGTGAAGTCTCCCCGTGTTTCCCCGTGAGTGCCTCTCCCTGCCTGCCCTGCTGCGGGGAAGACGTACCTCCTCGTGAAGTCTCCCCGTGTTTCCCCGTGAGCTGCCGCTCCCTGCCTGCCCTGCTGCGGGGAAGACGTACCTCCTCGTGAAGTCTCCCCGTGTTTCCCCGTGAGTGCCTCTCCCTGCCTGCCCTGCTGCGGGGAAGACGTACCTCCTCGTGAAGTCTCCCCGTGTTTCCCCGTGAGCTGCCTCTCCCTGCCTAACCTGCTGCGGGGAAGACGTACCTCCTCGTGAAGTCTCCCCGTGTTTCCCCGTGAGCCGCCGCTCCCTGCCTGCCCTGCTGCGGGGAAGACGTACCTCGTGAAGTCTCCCCGTGTTTCCCCGTGAGCTGCCGCTCCCTGCCTGCCCTGCTGCGGGGAAGACGTACCTCCTCGTGAAGTCCTGGAAGGAAGGTCTCCAGGAGTATCCGTCTCTTCGGATGCGGATGGTCTCCAGCAGGCCATTGTACCGCAGCTGGGGGAGAGGAGATGAATGTGAGAGAGAACATAAGGACATAAGAAATTGCCATGCTGGGTCAGACCAAGGGTCCATCAAGCCCAGCATCCTGTTTCCAACAGAGGCCAAACCAGGCCACAAGAACCTGGCAAGTACCCAAAAACTAAGTCTATTCCATGTAACCATTGCTAATGGCAGTGGCTATTCCCTAAGTAAACTTGATTAATAGCCATTAATGGACTTCTCCTCCAAGAACTTATCCAAACCTTTTTTGAACCCAGTTACACTAACTGCACTAACCACATCCTCTGGCAACAAATTCCAGAGCTTTATTGTGCAGGAAGAGACAGGGCCTCTACTCCTGATGGATGTCTCTCCTCAGGGATGTGACCCCTCATGCAGGTCACAGATCAGGGCACTGGGGACCTGACTCATCTTAGAGCAACGCAGCATCCCCCAAGTGCCTTTCAAGAGATGAAGACCGGGATCCACAGCTCTCAGCTCAAAGTAGGGGGTTTAATGGTGAGGAAAGCAGGCAGTAAAGCTTAAAAGGGCATCGTTCAAAACATGGAAAACAGAGCTAGGGAAGGAGAAGGTGGATTTAGGACAGAAGCAGAGGGTTTAGGGGTTCAGGACAGAAATGAAAGGTTCAGGACAGCGGCAGAGGGTTTAGGGGTTCAGGACAGAGGCAGAGGGATTAGGGGTTCAGGACGGAGATGGAAGGTTCAGGACAGAGGCAGAGGGTTCAGGGGTTCAGGACAGAGATGGAAGGTTCAGGACAGAGGCAGAGGGTTTAGGGGTTCAGGACAGAGATGGAAGGTTCAGGACAGAGGCAGAGGGTTTAGGGGTTCAGGACAGAGATGGAAGGTTCAGGACAGAGGCAGAGGGTTTAGGGGTTCGGGACAGAGATGGAAGGTTCAGGACAGAGGCAGAGGGTTTAGGGGTTCGGGACAGAGATGGAAGGTTCAGGACAGAGGGTTTAGGGGTTCAGGACAGAGATGGAAGGTTCAGGACAGAGGCAGAGGGTTTAGGGGTTCGGGACAGAGATGGAAGGTTCGGGACAGTGGCAGAGGGTTTAGGGGTTCAGGACAGAGGCAGAGGGTTTAGGGGTTCAGGACAGAGATGGAAGGTTCAGGACAGAGGCAGAGGGTTTAGGGGTTCGGGACAGAGATGGAAGGTTCAGGACAGAGGCAGAGGGTTTAAGGGTTCAGGACAGCAGAAGAGGGTTTAGGGGTTCAGGACAGAAGAAGAGGGTTTAGGGGTCCAGACAGCAGCGTTCTCACCTGGTCCAGGATCATTTTTTTGTCCACCACGTTCGGTTGTTTGCTACCGTTGGGTTTGATGCAGCGGACAAAGTGTGGATTAGCAGAATACATCTTCTCCATCAGTACCAAGAGAGAATGCTGAAGAAAGTCCAAACATGAGAAGGATCCCTCACTGACACCCAATTCCTGGTAGATATTCCCCAAAACCTCACTGAGGAACACCCACACATGCTCACAAGTCACTGACATCCCCCCCAGTACATCAATGACCATAATGACACCACAATATCTCACAGACATATAATACCCTACTGGCACCAGAACCCCCTGAAACCTGTACACACAGCACCAGATCCTTCACTGGCATGGTGTACACTATAGTACTGAGAGCTTCCTCCCAGCAGTGCCCTGTGAGTGGCACTCCCACAGGGTGAGCTTCCTCCCAGCAGTGCCCTGTGAGTGGCACTCCCACAGGGTGAGCTTCCTCCCCGCAGTGCCCTGTCAGTGGCACTCCCGCAGGGTGAGCTTCCTCCCCGCAGTGCCCTGTCAGTGGCACTCCCGCAGGGTGAGCTTCCTCCCCGCAGTGCCCTGTGAGTGGCACTCCCGCAGGGTGAGCTTCCTCCCCGCAGTGCCCTGTCAGTGGCACTCCCGCAGGGTGAGCTTCCTCCCCGCAGTGCCCTGTCAGTGGCACTCCCGCAGGGTGAGCTTCCTCCCCGCAGTGCCCTGTCAGTGGCACTCCCGCAGGGTGAGCTTCCTCCCCGCAGTGCCCTGTCAGTAGCACTCCCGCAGGGTGAGCTTCCTCCCAGCAGTGCCCTGTCAGTGGCACTCCCGCAGGGTGAGCTTCCTCCCAGCAGCGCCCTGTCAGTGGCACTCCCACAGGGTGAGCTTCCTCCCCACAGTGTGCCGACAGTGACACTCCCGTAGTGTGAGCTTCCTCCCCATAGTGCTTTGTCAGTTGCACTCCTGCAGTGTGTGCTTCCTCCTAGCAGTAACATGTCAGTGGCATTCCTGCAGTGTGAGCTTCCTCCCCACAGTGCTTTGTCAGTGGCATTCCTGCAGTGTGAGCTTCCTCCCCGCAGTGCTTTGTCAGTGGCATTCCTGCAGTGTGAGCTTCCTCCCCATAGTGCTTTGTCAGTGGCACTCCTGCAGTGTGAGCTTCCTCCTAGCAGTAACATGTCAGTGGCATTCCTGCAGTGTGAGCTTCCTCTCCGCAGTGCTTTGTCTGTGGCACTCCTGCAGTGTGAGCTTCCTCCCCATAGTGCTTTGTCAGTTGCACTCCTGCAGTGTGAGCTTCCTCCTAGCAGTAACATATCAGTGACATTCCTACAGTGTGAGCTTCCTCCCCATAGTGCTTTGTCAGTGGCACTCCTGCAGTGTGAGCTTCCTCCTAGCAGTAACATGTCAGTGGCATTCCTGCAGTGTGAGCTTCCTCTCTGCAGTGCTTTGTCTGTGGCATTCCTGCAGTGTGAGCTTCCTACTAGCAGTGCCCTGTCAGTGGCATTCCTGCAGCGTGAGCTTCCTCCCCACAGTGTTTTGTCAGTTGCACTTCTGCAGTGTGAGCTTCCTCCTAGCAGTGCCCTGTCAGTGGCATTTCTGCAATGTGAGCTTCCTCCCAGCAGTAACATGTCAGTGGCATTCCTGCAGTGTGAGCTTCCTCCCAGCGTAACATGTCAGTGACACTCCCGCAGTGTGAGCTTCCTCCCCGTAGTGTTTTATCAGTGGCACTCCCGCAGGGTGAACTTCCTCCCCACAGTGTCTGTCACAGTACTCCCGCAGTGTAAGCTTCCTCCCAGCAGTGCTCTGTCAATGGCACTCCCACAGTGTGAGCTTTCTCCCCACAGTGTGCTGTCAGTGACACTCCTGCAGTGTGAGCTTCCTCCTAGCAGTACCCTGTCGGTGGCATTTCTGCAGTGTGAGCTTCCTCCCAGCAGTAACATGTCAGT
The DNA here is from genome assembly GCF_901001135.1 of Rhinatrema bivittatum. Classification (NCBI taxonomy): domain Eukaryota; kingdom Metazoa; phylum Chordata; class Amphibia; order Gymnophiona; family Rhinatrematidae; genus Rhinatrema; species Rhinatrema bivittatum. The sequence continues at coordinate 838,051,197 of NC_042615.1, forward strand.
GACACTCCCATAGTGTTAGCTCCTCCCTGCAGTGCTTTGTCTGTGGCACTCCTGCAGTGTGAGCTTTCTCCTTGCTGTGCCCTGTCACTGACATTCCTGCAGTGTGAGCTTATTCCCAGCAGTAACATGTCAGTGACACTCCCATAGTGTTAGCTCCTCCCTGCAGTGCTTTGTCTGTGGCACTCCTGCAGTGTGAGCTTCCTCCTTGCTGTGTCCTGTCACTGGCATTCCTGCAGTGTGAGCTTATTCCCAGCAGTAACATGTCAGTGACACTCCCATAGTGTTAGCTCCTCCCTGCAGTGCTTTGTCTGTGGCACTCCTGCAGTGTGAGCTTCCTCCTAGCAGTACCCTGTCACTGGCACTCCTGCAATGTGAGCTACCTCCTAGCTGTGCCTTGTCACTGGCATTCCTGCAGTGTGAGCTTCCTCCTAGCAGTACCCTGTCACTGGCAGTCCTGCAGTGTGAGCTTCCTCTTAGCAGTACCCTGTCACTGGCATTCCTGCAGTGTGAGCTTATTCCCAGCAGTGCCCTGTCAGTGGCATTTCTACAGTGTGAGCTTCCTCCCAGCAGTGCCCTATATGTTGCTATCCTGTAGTTGTGCAGCAGTGCCTTACCCGGAACTGTGCTCCCACAGACTGCTTCCTGCTGGTGTTGAATTTCTCATCCTCCAGGGTTGTTATCTGAGAGAGCAAAGGACTGTTTCAGTGACAGACAAACCTTCCCCACTCCTGACACTGCCTCATGCTTACCCTGGCATTTCTACCTCCTTCCCCACCAGCTGACACCTCGCCCTCCTCACGCTCACCATTCCTGCTGCCCTCCATATCTCACAAACACACAGAGGATGTTGGCAGCATAGGCTCCCTGTTTAACCCATCTGCCCCTTTGTGACTGCTGTCGCAGTATTTTGCCAGGAGCAGAGAGATGTGGAGACCTCACGGACCAGTTCTGTACAAGAACAATACTGCGGTCGGGTTACAAGGAAATAATTCTCTCTTTCTGGATTAAACTAAAATCCACAAAACTCCCCCTTTTCTTCTTACCCTGTCCTTCCTCATCAGATAATAGTCTGGAAGGATAATCCCAGGAAGAGGACACTCCGAATCACCTCTCTGTGACAAACTCAGTATCTGCCACTGCCACTCCTCCTCCTCCTGTGCTGAGCTATCCTGACCTCTCCCCTCTGTCCCCTTACTCACATACACAGCACAATGATTTCTTCTACCACTCCTCCTCCTCCTCCTGTGCTGAGCTATCCTGACCTCTCCCTTCTGTCCCCTTACTCACATACACAGCACAATGATTTCTTCTACCACTCCTCCTCCTCCTGTGCTGAGCTTTCCTGTTCTACCCCCTCTGTCCCCTTACTCACACACCCAGCACAATGATTTCTTCTACCACTCCTCCTCCTCCTCCTGTGCTGAGCTATCCTGACCTCTCCCCTTACTCACATACCCAGCACAATGATTTCTTCTGCCACTCCTCCTCCTGTGCTGAGCTATCCTGCTCTCCCCTCTCTCCCCTCACTCACATACCCAGCACATTGATTTCTTCTGCCACTCCTCCTCCTCCTGTGCTGAGCTATCCTGCTCTCCCCTCTCTCCCCTTACTCACATACCCAGCACAATGATTTCTTCTGCCACTCCTCCTCCTGTGCTGAGCTTTCCTGCTCTCCCCTCTCTCCCCTCACTCACATACCCAGCACATTGATTTCTTCTGCCACTCCTCCTCCTGTGCTGAGCTATCCTGCTCTCCCCTCTCTCCCCTCACTCACATACCCAGCACAATGATTTCTTCTGCCACTCCTCCTCCTGTGCTGAGCTATCCTGCTCTCCCCTCTCTCCCCTCACTCACATACCCAGCACATTGATTTCTTCTGCCACTCCTCCTCCTCCTGTGCTGAGCTATCCTGCTCTCCCCTCTCTCCCCTTACTCACATACCCAGCACAATGATTTCTTCTGCCACTCCTCCTCCTCCTGTGCTGAGCTTTCCTGCTCTCCCCTCTCTCCCCTCACTCACATACCCAGCACATTGATTTCTTCTGCCACTCCTCCTCCTGTGCTGAGCTTTCCTGCTCTCCCATCTCTCCCCTCACTTACATACCCAGCACATTGATTTCTTCTGCCACTCCTCCTCCTGTGCTGAGCTTTCCTGCTCTCCCCTCTCTCCCCTCACTTACATACCCAGCACAATGATTTCTTCTGCCACTCCTCCTCCTCCTGTGCTGAGCTATCCTGACCTCTCCCCTCTCTCCCCTTACTCACACACCCAGCACAATGATTTCTTCTACCACTCCTCCTCCTCTTCCTCCTCCTGTGCTGAGCTTTCCTGCTCTCCCCTCTCTCCCCTCACTCACATACCCAGCACAATGATTTCTTCTACCACTCCTCCTCCTCCTCCTGTGCTGAGCTATCCTGCTCTCCCCTCTCTCCCTTACTCACAATACCAGCACAATGATTTCTTCTGCCATTCCTCCTCCTCCTGTGCTGAGCTATCCTGACCTCTCCCCTCTCTCCCCTTACTCACACACCCAGCACAATGATTTCTTCTGTCACTCCTCCTCCTCTTCCTCCTGTGCTGAGCTATCCTGCTCTCCCCTCTCTCCCTTAAGAACATAAGAACATAAGAAATTGCCATGCTGGGTCAGACCAAGGGTCCATCAAGCCCAGCATCCTGTTTCCAACAGAGGCCAAACCAGGCCACAAGAACCTGGCAATTACCCAAACACCTAGAAGATCCCATGCTACTGATGCAATTAATAGCAGTGACTATTCCCTAAGTAAACTTGATTAATAGCAGTTAATGGACTTCTCTTCCAAGAACTTATCCAAACCTTTTTTGAACCCAGCTACACTAACTGCACTAACCACATCCTCTGGCAACAAATTCCAGAGATTTATTGTGCGTTGAGTGAAAAATAATTTTCTCCGATTAGTCTTAAATGTGCTACTTGCTAACTTCATGGAATGCCCCCTAGTCCTTCTATTATTCGAAAGTGTAAATAACCGAGACACATCTACTCGTTCAAGACCTCTCATGATCTTAAAGACCTCTATGATATCCCCCCTCAGCCGTCTCTTCTCCAAGCTGAACAGCCCTAACCTCTTCAGCCTTTCCTCGTAGGGGAGCTGTTCCATCCCCTTTATCATTTTGGTTGCCCTTCTCTGTACCTTCTCCATTGCAACTATATCTTTTTTGAGATACGGCGACCAGAATTGTATCCCTTACTCACAATACCAGCACAATGATTTCTTCTACCACTCCTCCTCCTCCTCCTGTGCTGAGCTATCCTGCTCTCCCCCCTCTCTCCCCTTACTCACATACCCAGCACAATGATTTCTTCTGCCACTCCTCCTCCTCCTGTGCTGAGCTTTCCTGCTCTCCCCTCTCTCCCCTCACTTACATACCCAGCACAATGATTTCTTCTGCCACTCCTCCTCCTCCTGTGCTGAGCTATCCTGACCTCTCCCCTCTCTCCCCTTACTCACACACCCAGCACAATGATTTCTTCTACCACTCCTCCTCCTCTTCCTCCTCCTGTGCTGAGCTTTCCTGCTCTCTCCTCTCTCCCCTCACTCACATACCCAGCACAATGATTTCTTCTACCACTCCTCCTCCTCCTCCTGTGCTGAGCTATCCTGCTCTCCCCTCTCTCCCTTACTCACAATACCAGCACAATGATTTCTTCTGCCATTCCTCCTCCTCCTGTGCTGAGCTATCCTGACCTCTCCCCTTACTCACACACCCAGCACAATGATTTCTTCTGTCACTCCTCCTCCTCTTCCTCCTGTGCTGAGCTATCCTGCTCTCCCCTCTCTCCCTTACTCACAATACCAGCACAATGATTTCTTCTACCACTCCTCCTCCTCCTCCTGTGCTGAGCTATCCTGCTCTCCCCCCTCTCCTCTCCTCTCACTCACATGCACAATGATTTCTTCTACCACTCCTCCTCCTCCTCCTGTGCTGAGCTATCCTGCTCTCCCCCTTCTCATCTCCTCTCACTCACATGCACAGCACAATGATTTCTTGCAACCTCTTACAAAGTCGTTCAGAAATCCATGACACTGGTTCCAGTAGGGTTTGGTTCTGATCCAGTGTTTACATTGAATCACACACAGTATGGTGATTACTGGATCCCAAATTGTCTGCTAGCAGAACATCAGTGACATTGTCTCCATTTCTCTGTACCTGGTCCCGTGTGACCTTGCCATGATCCAGAACCCCTCTACTACTAACCGACCCAATCCACATTCACGTCCCCCATTTACAGCTCCCTCCTTTGCATGTCATCTATCAGGTCCATTTCCACCTCTTCCCTTCTGACAGCAGCCTATAGATTACACCTATAGGGATATTCTACCCCTCGGGGTCAAGCCACAGCTCACTCTCTCTCTCAATGGCTTTCCTTTTCTGCCTAACATTTAAAAAAAAAGCTCAGCGTCCAGTCCCGATTTCTATCCTGCCCTCTTCACTTCACCTATAAGAGCATAAGAACATAAGAAATCTCACCCACCTTCCTCAGTCTCTCTCCCTTCCTCCTACTCCTCTCACATCCCTTACCTCACCTCAGCCTCTTGCTCTCTCCTATCTCAGCTTCTCACCCTTACTGCCGTCCTACCTCAGCCCCTCTCTCACTCAACCCCCCTCTCTCATCCCCCTCACATCCCTCCTCTCCTCACTTCAGCCTCTTTCCAACTCATCCCCTCACCGTCCATCCTCTCACCCCAGCCTCCCAACCCTGCCTCCTCCTCTCACCCCAGCCTCTCACTCAGCCCCTTCACCCTCCCTTCTCCCCTCATCTCAGCCTCTCTCTCACTCAGCCCCTTCACCCTCCCTCCTCCCCTCATCTCAGTCTCTCAGCCCCTTCACCCTCCCTCCTCCCCTCATCTCAGCCTCTCTCTCTCAGCCCCTTCACCCTCCCTCCTCCCCTCATCTCAGCCTCTCTCTCACTCATCCCCTTCACCCTCCCTTCTCCCCTCATCTCAGCCTCTCTCTCACTCAGCCCCTTCACCCTCCCTCCTCCCCTCATCTCAGTCTCTCTCTCACTCAGCCCCTTCACCCTCCCTCCTCCCCTCATCTCAGCCTCTCTCTCTCAGCCCCTTCACCCTCCCTCCTCCCTTCATCTCAGCCTCTCTCTCACTCAGCCCCTTCACCCTCCCTCCTCCCCTCATCTCAGCCTCTCTCTCACTCAGCCCCTTCACCCTCCCTCCTCCCATCTCAGCCTCTCTCTCTCTCAGCCCCTTCACCCTCCCTCCTCCCCTCATCTCAGCCTCTCTCTCACTCAGCCCCTTCACACCCTCCCTCCTCCCTTCATCTCAGCCTCTCTCTCACTCAGCCCCTTCACCCTCCCTCCTCCCCTCATCTCAGCCTCTCTCTCTCTCAGCCCCTTCCCCTCCCTCCTCCCCTCATCTCAGCCTCTCTCTCTCTCAGCCCCTTCACCCTCCCTCCTCCCCTCATCTCAGCCTCTCTCTCTCTCAGCCCCTTCACCCTCCCTCCTCCCCTCATCTCAGCCTCTCTCTCTCTCTCAGCCCCTTCACCCTCCCTCTTCCCCTCATCTCAGCCTCTCTCTCACTCAGCCCCTTCACCCTCCCTCCTCCCATCTCAGCCTCTCTCTCACTCAGCCCCTTCACCCTCCCTCCTCCCCTCATCTCAGCCTCTCTCTCACTCATCCCCTTCACCCTCCCTCCTCCCCTCATCTCAGCCTCTCTCTCACTCAGCCCCTTCACCCTCCCTCCTCCCCTCATCTCAGCCTCTCTCTCACTCATCCCCTTCACCCTCCCTCCTCCCCTCATCTCAGCCTCTCTCTCACTCAGCCTCCTCCTCCCTCCCTCCTCCCCTCATCTCAGCCTCTCTCTCACTCAACCCCTTCACCCTCCCTCCTCCCCTCATCTCAGCCTCTCTCTCACTCAGCCCCTTCACCCTCCCTCCTCCCCTCATCTCAGCCTCTCTCTCACTCAGCCCCTTCCCCTCCCTCCTCCCCTCATGTCAGCCTCTCTCTCACTCAGCCCCTTCACCCTCCCTCCTCCCCTCATGTCAGCCTCTCTCTCACTCAGCCCCTTCACCCTCCCTCCTCCCCTCATCTCAGCCTCTCTCTCACTCATCCCCTTCACCCTCCCTCCTCCCCTCATCTCAGCCTCTCTCTCACTCAGCCCCTTCACCCTCCCTCCTCCCCTCATCTCAGCCTCTCTCTCACTCATCCCCTTCACCCTCCCTCCTCCCCTCATCTCAGCCTCTCTCTCACTCAGCCCCTTCACCCTCCCTCCTCCCCTCATCTCAGCCTCTCTCTCACTCAGCCCCTTCACCCTCCCTCCTCCCATCTCAGCCTCTCTCTCTCAGCCCCTTCACCTCCCTCCTCCCCTCATGTCAGCCTCTCTCTCACTCAGCCCCTTCACCCTCCCTCCTCCCCTCATCTCAGCCTCTCTCTCACTCAGCCCCTTCACCCTCCCTCCTCCCCTCATCTCAGCCTCTCTCTCACTCAGCCCCTTCCCCTCCCTCCTCCCCTCATGTCAGCCTCTCTCTCACTCAGCCTCCTCCTCCTTCACCTCAGTCTCTTCCTCTTTCCGCCCCATCACTCTCAGGGAGTCGCATATACTTACTTTGTCCTTTTGATGAGGCATCAAGGTTCCAGTTCTGGAAATTGTAGCTAAAGGGACATAAGAAGAAAGAGAAGAAACATGAAGTAAAAGTTATCACAAGGATAGAACTGAACTGAGTGGCAAAGCAAACTTCCTGGCCCAGTGATTCTCTCACTGACCTTCAGTGACTCACCTTCTCTTTCGGGTCAAGCAGAAAGTCTGTAGTTACCTGGTTAACCTAGCCAGGTGTGCCCGAAATCTCAGCCCCTCCCTCATACAAGGCTGAATATGCTGAATTAGCCATTTAGATGTAATTTTTGCTAAGATGTAATTGATTTTATTATGTGTTATTCTATTTATCATCTCTTCTATGAATGTTTTTATGAAATCCGCACTGAACAGATATCTGGAGGTTGCGGAATATAAGATCTTAAATAAATAAATAAATAAATAAATAAAATAGAAAATAAATAACTTGTCAGTTATCCATCTAAATGGCCTTTGAATACTGACCTCCACATTTATTGCAAACCAGTGCTATTAAAGTAAATTTTCACAGACAATTCATTATTTCTCTGCATGTTTTGTAAAATTAAATTAAAAAATGAAAATTGGTGCTTGCATAAGTATTCAACCCCTTCAGACTAGCACTTGGAAGAACCATATTTAGCTGCAATAACATCTTTAGTTCTGCTGGGGTAAGTTTCTACTACTTTGGGACACTGCTTGGGAGTGATATTTGCCTGTTCTTCCTGGCAGATTTGCTCCAGGTTGTTCAGGTTGGTTGGGTGACGCTTATGGAATGCAAATTTCAAATAATGCCACAGATTCTCGATTGGATTGAGATCTGGAGTGTGACTTGGCCATTGCAGAACATTCACCTTTTTGTTGTTCAGCCTCGCCTGTGTTGCTTTGGCCTTGTGCTTGGGGTCATCGTCCTGCTGAAAGGGGAACTTTCTCCCCAGGTTTAGTCTTTAGCAGATTGATTGGATTGAGATCTGGAGTGTGACTTGGTCACTGTAGAGCATTCACCTTTTTGTTCTTCAGCCACTCCTTTGGCCTTTGGCCTTGTGCTTGGGGTCATCGTCCTGCTGAAAGGGGAACTTTCTCCCCAGGTTTAGTGTTTCGGCAGACTGAAGCAGGTTAGCTTCCAGTACCTCCCTGTCTCTTGCTCCATCCATCCGTCCTTCAGTTTTAACGAGATGCCCCGTCCCCACCGCGTGCTGCTGCTGCCACCCCCATACTTTACTGCTGGGATGGTGTTTGCTGAGCAAGGGGGCACTATTAGCTTTGTGCCACACAGAGAATTTTGAATTTTTGGTTAAGAAGCTCCATTTTTGTCTCATCTGACCACAAAACCTTATCCCAGATTTTAGCTGGGTCACTCTGATGCTTTCTGGCACACTGCAGTCAAGCTTTGATGTGGTTTTTCTTCAGTGATGGCTTCCTTCTAGCCTCCCTCCCATGCAGGCTGGTTGTATGCATGCAGAGCTCTTGATATGAGTGACTGGTGCACCTCCACTCCAGCCTCAGCAGTGACGTCTGAAGCTCCTTCCCAGTGATTGTTCATCTCTCTGTGGCTTCCCTCACAAGTCTCCTTCTTGCTCTGACATTGAGTTTTCAGGTAGGACCTTGGGATGCAGCTTCCCTTTCCTCACAATTGATCCAACAGTGCTGACTGGGATATCCAAGCACCTGGATATTATTTTGTAGCCTTTTCCTGTCTTGTGCATGTCTATAACTTTATCTTTGGTCTTCCTTCGGACTCACAGTCTGAGCAATGGTGCTGGAATTAGGGGATCTTTTATCCAAAAAAGCTGATTCACAGGGAGAGGCAACAGCAAGGCATTTGTTAGGGCAATGTCTTTCATCTACGTAAACGTGGAGCTTCCACATCACAGGGGTTGAAGACTTATGTAAGCAGCATTTCTCAGTTTTTAATTGCATTTTACAAAAATGCAGAGACATAATTGAATTGTGATTTTGAAATTTACGTTAATAGCACACTGGTTTGTGTGTCTTTTGTAATCCATACAAATCTGCAGCCTTCTTAAGGGGTTGAATACTTTTGCAAGTTACTGTATACTAGGGGTGGGAGCCCTGAAACATTTTGTTGCCATATCACTTTTGTTTTGGGGGTGGGGCATTTCATTGTTTTTAATGTCACTGCCTGTTTGAAAAGTGGAGTGGGCCATCCATTGCCCCTACCATGGGAGAGGGTCTGCCCAATGGCACTGGTACCCCCTGTAAGAAGTTACTGGCAAAGGGCGGCCGGTGCCATTCTGAATGCAGGAAGACACTGTGAGTACTGGGGGAGGGCCGTTAGGCTGGGGGGGCTCTGTTTTTTAATACATAGTAAGGGTTTGGGTGGGTTCTGGTTTTTTTCTTTTAATGTTTACCCACATGCTGAGGACGGCTTTACATGAACAGAACAATGCAGAGCTCCTCGCCAGATGCCTAACTCCCTCCGCACCATATTCCACCTTCACTTCTCGGCAGAATCTTGCTCCCCAGGGGGACTGTAACATCAATATGAGAATCCCTTCTTCTCAGCCCTTCTGTACTACCCCCTTCTCCCCCATCAGATTTTGTGCCACATGCTGAGGATGGCTTTACATGAACAGAACAACGCAGTGCTCCTCGCCAGATGCCTAACTCCCTCCGCACTATATTCCACCTTCACTTCTTGGCAGAATCGCGCTCCCCAGGGGGACTGTAACAGCAAAATGAGAATCCCTTCCTCCTGTCCTTATACTACGAGCAACCCGGGGATCCCAGGAGGCATTCAGCCTTTTTATTTCCTTCCAAAGGTGCTCCTAAGCTAACGCCTTTGATTACAGACTCCTCAGCAATATGAGCTCTTTGGCACAGCATCTTTGTACAGTGCTTTTGGGGTTTTGTGTAGAGCGGGTTTCTCTCCAGCTCTGGTACCACTAAGGATACCGTTTCTGGATCATCCTCTGTATCCAGGGCTCTGGAGGCATTTTGGATGGGTAAGATTTGCGTGTTTGTGTGGAAGGGTTGTGTATGTCACACTGTAACCCATCTACAATATTCCAGTTGCTTTAATCCATGGGAGTGGGGGCAGATTTTAAGATTGTTGTGTAGTAGTGAAATCTATCGTTTCAGCTCCTTTTTCAGTGCAGAGAGATGTGGACAGCTGGAGAAGCTCCAAGCTGATAAGGACGAGCGCCCCACAGTTACCGCACTGAATAATGGAACATCTGAATTACTGCCAGGAGCCCCCGCAGTCCATTACATTATCACTTCACTTCCTTGAACAAGCTCTGACCTATGTCCTGGGAAGAGTATTCAGGAAAGGCAGGCAGTGGGATGGGGTGGGAGGGATGTTACGTAGCGAGAGCCCTTCTGACACAGACTAACGACTGGCTGCTCATGGTACGAGTCAGAGCCCTGCAGAGGAGCCTAACTTACAGCACTGACCTCCTAAAATTAGACATCTGTTTATAATCGGTGTCTAAAAGTAAGTTCCTATCAAATGTGCAAGATCAGAGGAGGAGTGAGGCGAGGAGAAATAAACTTAAGTGCTCAATGCTGATTCATAACTTACATGCAACTGACTAAGCCTAAACCTCTGCCTCTATTTCCAAACACTTGAGATGCTTAAGCTTTTTCTCAAAATTGGACTCGTAGATAACAGAGAAAAACACAAAGTACAATTTTTCTCTTTCCTGCAGTCCCCAGTTCTGGGCAGGCACATTCAGGGAAATGCTTTCTGCTCCTCTCTCATCACTAAACCCACCCTCACCTTCAATTTTTTCCACTCCCCTTTCAGACTTCTTATTTTTACTTAGAAAAAGGAATAACAATAATTAAAGGGAAGGATGGGTTTAGTGAAAAATCAGAATCAGAAGACAGCAATGAAGTAACAGCGATAAAAAGATGGAAGACGAAGCCACTGCAAAGTGGAGAGACACTGATAAAGGGATGAGGAGAGGGACTTAGCACTGAGAGTACCTGTAAAGAGGACAATCAGGAGAGGAGAGACACTGAAAAAGGGATGAGGGGAGGGACTTAGCACTGAGGCTCCTGTAAAGAGGACACTCAGGAGAAGAGAGACCCAGATAAAGGGATGAGGAGTGGGACTTAGCACTGAGAGTACCTGTAAAGAGGACACTCAGGAGGGGAGAGACACTGATAAAGGGATGAGGAGAGGGACTTAGCACTGAGGGAACCTGTAAAGAGGACATTGAGGAGGAGAGAGCCACTGATAAAGGATGGGGAGAGGGTCTTAACACTGAGGGCACCTGTAAAGAGGACACTCAGGAGAGGAGAGACACTAAAAAAGGGATGAGGAGAGGGACTTAGCACTGAGAGTACCTGTAAAGAGGACACTGAGGAGAGGAGAGACACTGATAAAGGGATGAGGAGAGGGACTTAGCACTGAGGGTACCTGTAAAGAGGACACCCAGGAGAGGAGAGACACTGATAAAGGGATGAAGAGAGGGTCTTAGCACTGAGGGTACCTGTAAAGAGGACACCCAGGAGAGGAGAGACACTGATAAAGGGATGAGGAGAGGGACTTAGCACTGAGGGTACCTGTAAAGAGGACACCCAGGAGAGGAGAGACACTGATAACGGGATGAGGAGAGGGACTTAGCACTGAGAGTACCTGTAAAGAGGACACTCAGGAGAGGAGAGACACTGATAAAAGGATGAGGAGAGGGACTTAGCACTGAGAGTACCTGTAAAAAGGACACTCAGGAGGGGAGTGACACTGTTTATGAAGAGAGTACGGATACTGGCAGGGAGGGGTGTCTCGGTTCTTCTCCAGAAAACCACTGGCTGTGTACTGCACCTGTCAGATATATAAGGATAGAAACGTGGTATCTCAGTGATATAGCACAGCATTTATCTCACTGTGCAGGGTCATGCATCCTCTCTGTAACACAGCACACCACATCATCACACAATGCATGGTCATACACCCTCTCAGTAATACAGCACAGCATTTATCTCACTGTGCAGGGTCATGCATCCTCTCTGTAACACAGCACACCACATCATCACACAATGCATGGTCATACACCCTCTCAGTGATACAGCATAGCATTTATCTCACTGTGCAGGGTGATGCATCCTCTCTGTAACACAGCACACCACATCATCACACAATGCATGGTCATACACCCTCTCAGTAATACAGCACAGCATTTATCTCACTGTGCAGGGTCATGCATCCTCTCTGTAACACAGCACACCACATCATCACACAATGCATGGTCATACACCCTCTCAGTAATACAGCACAGCATTTATCTCACTGTGCAGGGTGATGCATCCTCTCTGTAACACAGCACACCACATCATAAGAACATAAGAAATTGCCATGCTGGGTCAGACCAAGGGTCCATCAAGCCCAGCATCCCGTTTCCAACAGAGGCCAAAAACCAGGCCACAAGAACCTGGCAATTACCCAAACACTAAGAAGAACCCATGCCACTGATGCAATTAATAGCAGTGGCTATTCCCTAAGTATAATTGATTAATAGCCATTAATGGACTTCTCCTCCAAGAACTTATCCAAACCTTTTTTGAACCCAGCTACACTAACTGCAGGGTGATGCATCCTCTCTGAACATAGCACATCACATCATCACACAATGCATGGTCATACACCCTCTCAGTAATACAGCATAGCATTTATCTCACTGTGCAGGGTGATGCATCCTCTCTGTAACACAGCACATCACATCATCACATCATGACGTATTGCATGGTTGTGCACCCTTTTGGTAATACAGCATAGCATGTTATCTCACCATGCAGGGTCTGTTGCGATTCTGCTTGTGGGTTAGGCCCACAAGCATCCTCTCACCTCTCCACCGTCCAGTCCCACGTTCCGGAGACTGCCCTCGTTCATCCTGTGGCCTGCAGCTGCCGCCATCATTCTGTCTTCGCGGCAGGAGCCACAGACATCCTTTTTCCACCCATTTGGCCAGGAGGCCGCTGATGCCGTTCCCCTCATGGCCTGGAGTCTGCCGACATCGCCTGCTTTCTTCTGTGGCTAGGCTGCCACTGAAGTTCCTCCCTGTGTGGCCTGGAGGCCGCTGCCAGCACCATTCCTTCCGTGGCCAGGAGGCCACCCCGGAGCTCCTCTTCATGTGGCCTGGAGGCCGCCATTATCTTCTCTTCTGCAGCGGGTGCTGCCTCCAACGCCTTGGGCCTGCTCCTTCTCTGCAGCTTGGCTGCCGCTGACCTTGGTCCTGCCTTCTTAGGCGAGGGGCCGTGCCTCTTCTCTGGATTTAAAGGGCCAGTCCTGCTGGCTCCGCCTAGTGATGTCATCTTGGGCGTTCCTCTTCAGCCCTACAAAAGGGCTCAGCCTTCAGGTCTTCTTTGCCTTCACAAGGAGTCAGTCATGGAGCTGGAATTCTCATGGATCTTCCGTTCCTATACTTCGTTCCAGGAGACTCCGATGTCCACCTCCGCTTCTTCAAGGCACTCTGTTCTTCATGGGAATTCCCTTGTCTTCATCTGTGGATCCTGATCTTCGTATGCAACTTTGTTCTATGTCCTGGTCTCTCGCCAGATCCTATGTCCTTGTCCTCAGATGTCTTCGTTGTCCGACCTTCCTGATGTCTTCACCTTCAGATCTTCCTGAGTTCTTCGCTTTCTGATGACCTGTCTCTCCTGAAGTCTGTCTTCCAGTTGTTGTTCTGCCTCTCTGTGCCTACTCAATGCTCTTGGTTGAGTAACCTGGGGGTCCGATGTCCAGATGTCTCGTTCTCCAGTTCTCTCGACACCTCCTTGATGCTCTTGACTAAGTGTCCAGGGGTTGAATTCCAGATGTCCTGATGTTCCCGACATCTTCATGTCAAGATGTCCTCGTCTTCAGATTCCTTTGACATCCTCATCTTCAGATCTTTCGCCTTCAAGCGTTCATACCTTTTGGCTCCCTCATCAGGGAGGCCTTTTTCTCAGATGTTCTGTTTTCTTCTTTTCTCTCTTCTGTTCTTCAGTACGACCTTCTGGTGAGTCTTCCACATTAGGTCTGAAGCTTTCGCTTCTTCAGGATGGTGTACGTCGATCACGCTGGGTGTCCGAAGTTCTTCTCAGGTCGGTTGCTGCTACGAGTCTTGGCCAGATTCCTTCATACTGAATTTTAACTACTGAAGTATTTTCATTCATCAACTGTCTTCATCAGTGTTCCTGATGTTCTTCTCTTCAGCCTTGCCTCAGCCTTGTCAAGTACCTTAGTCTGATCCTGTGTCTTCCAGTATCGTCGCCTGTCCTTGAACTCTGTCCGTCCTGACGCATTTGCCATTCCCATACGGCAGGTCCAAAAGGGCTATCGAGTGGCTGGAGGGCTACCCCAGAGACCAGCATTGCGTTGTTGGGTCTCTTCTGATGTCTCAGGTTCAGCGGAGGTCAGAGTTCTTGATCTTCAGTCTGGTTCACCTGTGCTTGGACACGTTTCACCTGTCTCGGTGCTTCCACGGAGCTCTCCGCAGTCATGCCATGGTCCAACGACACACAACTCTCCCCGGAATCGGGACCGCTCCCTAGCGCTCTCGCAACAGGGTCATGCATCCACTCTGTAACTAGCACACCACATCATCACATAGTGCATGGCTCTACACCCTCTTGGTAATATAGTATAGCATGTTATCTCACTATGCAGGGTCATACATCCACTCTCTAACTAGCTCACCAGATCATGAAATAGGTCATGGTGATACACCCTCTCGGTAATATCGCATAGCATGTTATCTCATGGACATGGTCATGCATCCACTCTGTAACATAGCACACCTCATCACATAGTACATGGTTGTACACCTTCTCTGTAATTCAGCACAGCATGTCACACACAGTAAATGGCTATACAAACAGCCCCAATATCATACAGCTCCTGAAAGGTAGATTCTGCAGAAAGAGTTGGAAAATTTGATGGCAAGGTTTCTGAAATTTTACAGAAAATCTGTGGCATATTTGCATGCATATGTAAAAAGTGACCTCCAGACTTTACATGTGCAGTAACAAAATGATCCTCTCTATGTGTACAGGAAGTAAGGCGTGTGCACACATAGAGATGTAGACTGCATAATGGGCAGATACGGATGGTACAGAAACATTATCAGGAGGCAGATGCTGCAGACAGGGGGACCCTGTAAAATGAGGAGGGGGCAGGTTGCAAATGCTGCTGCTAATGGGGCGGTTGAAAGTAAGGCAGGTCTTACCTTCCCAGCATAGTGCACAATGGTGAATGCTGGGGCCCTGCTTCGGCAGATCTCATAGTTTTTATGGCTCTTGAAGTTGCTGTTCAGCTTCTCCACAAAACTTGTATCAGTTGCCTGCAAAGCAACATGAAAACTGTGAGAATCAACCTCTCCTCTGGGGTGAATTCAGACCAGTATTCTCTGAGTATCAAAGAAAATGAAAGACAGACAGCAAAGCATCATGGATATTCTTCTATTTGTGCTGAGACAGAAATGCAGGCCCTGCAGGAGGAATGCACAGGTTGTAAATCCTATCCTGGCATGGGCGCCAGTCTGTCTGCTGTTAACTCTGCTGAAACAAAGGGCTGTGCTTAACCCTCATCCATATGCACTGACTGTGTATGCATGATGCAGACTGACTTTCGACCGGGTCCTTACCTTTTCTGCCCTGGAGTCCCGCGACAGGGTCCGGCGTTTCTCAGGCCTTCTTGGCCCTCTCCGTGGCAGCGTCTCCACAAGGGAGATGCCGCCGAGCTCCGCTTCAGAAGCGGAATCAGGAGCACAGGACCAAGGATAGCAACAGTCACACCTTAGAATGAACTCTGTTGCAAGGCAACGTCTTAAGTCAGACTCCGGGTTTAAATATCCTGCCTTAATCTGACGTCATCTATCTCGGGGGCCGGCCTCGGTTTCACGCCACTGCACCTCCATCCACCTTCCCCTTGCGTGCGCGCATATATAAGGGGTGCAGAGCTCTGAAGCGGAGCTCGGCGGCATCTCCCTTGTGGAGACGCTGCCGCGGAGAGGGCCAAGAAGGCCTGAGAAATGCCGGACCCTGTCACGGGACTCCAGGGCAGAAGAAGGTAAGGACCCGGTCGAAAGTCCAGCGTCCGGGACCGCAATAATTAATGCTACCATGGCTCTTACATCCCCCTCGTACACCTACAGCCAGAGAGATCAGGAAGCAGCACTCCCGGGGCTCTCGCCTACAGCATGCTCCATCGTTGACATCACCAGAGAGAGCACGAGCCAGTTACCCCAGCATCCAGGTAAATGTAATCTCTCTTCTCCTCACAGCAGTCCTAGTGTTATTGGATTTCTCCACAGATCACAATCTCATGCAATGAGGAGCAGCAGAGGCTCCCAACCCAGTTCATCTCCTTTCTATCGGGCAGGCAACAACTGCTACAATTCACTGATGCCACATTGGCGACCTGGATCTGTGGGGTGCCTCAGTAGTGCTCTACAACATACACCCAAACCACTGGCACAGCTCTTTCAAGCCTGTGACACAAAGGTTTGCATGTGCAGAGGACGGACCCAGACCCATCAATAGTTCTACTTAAGATAAAACACATGGACAATAAACTACAAACTCCACCTGAACTCCAGCAAAACGGAGAACGCAAAGAAATCCCTGAGCTGTGTAATCTCGCGATTACAGACACTCACAGCTACAGTGAGAATACACGCGGACACTGGTTCTGGGCCTGGCCAACTCGGAACCGGTTAATGTAACTTACAAATGTGCAGGGCCGCCAAGAACCGACCCTGGCTGGCAGAAAGGTAAGGTTATAGGATTACAGACCTCGGACACAATCTGCTGGTCCCTTACTACAGTATAAAAGATTGATTAAGAAGACGGTGCGAGGAACCCACTGTGCCCCTGCACCTGGCAGCTTTATGTAAGAATGTGCTACACGTATTATTTATTTATTTATTTATTTAAAATCTTTTCTATACCATCATTAGGTTATATACCATCACAAAGGTTTACATATAGGCACATAAATTAAGATCGGTAAATGTGTACGGTAGTACATTCTACTGAGTGCCAATAAAGTACAGTTACATCATGTCGTAATCAATCTTATTTGTTGAGTGAGGTAAATCTTGACCATATATACATGTAAGTTACTTATTTACAGGTATAATTCTCATGCTCTGTTTAATTCTATTAAGCTGGCCGTTGTACTAGCAAATTAGTACAACGCACATGTTGAGAGCAGTGCTGTGTGCTGGTGATCTTCTGCCTGAACCTGCATACTTTCTAATCTCCATTCTCTTTGTAAAAAGCTTGTTTAAATAGCCAGGTTTTTAAACTTTTCTTAAAGGTTTTGAGGTCTCTTTGTAATCTGATCTCAAGGGGCATTGTGTTCCACAGTGTAGGGCCTCTAAGGATAATGCTCTTTCTCTAACTTGGGTTAGTTTCGATGTCCTGACTGAAGGAATGGTTAGGAGTGCTTTATTAGCTGATCTCAGGTTTCTGTGTGGGACGTGTACCCTTAGTACTGTGTTCAGCCAGTCTGCCTTTTCGTCGTGTATTAATTTATGTATTGTACATAGGGTTTTGTATTGTATTCTGTGTTCTATTGGTAACCAGTGTAACTCTGCTAGAGTTTCAGTGATGTCGTCCCTCCTTCTTTTACCAGTCAATATTCTTGCTGCAGTGTTTTGTAGTATTTGAAGTGGTCTTAACGTTGTATGTGGGAGTCCTAGTAAGAGGGCATTACAGTAGTCAGTGCTAGAGAATATTAGTGCCTGAAGCACTGTTCGAAAATTTGCAGGTGTTAGTAAGGGCTTTAGTTTTCTGAGAAACAATGAGTTTTGCGTAACCTTCTTTTAGTTTTAGTGATATGTGCTGTTTTAGACTGAGTTCTGTGTCCATTATTATTCCGAGGTTCTGTACCTTTTTGGCTAGTTCTATTTTCTGGTTGTTTTTTAGTATAACTGGCGTTTGGATGACCTCGATATTTTTTCGTTCTAAGTGTAGAAATTCTGTTTTTTCAATGTTAATAACTAGTTCCATTTGGTTTAATAGCTGTTTGATAATATCTAGGTACATATTAGCTAGGTTTAATGTTTTCTCAATTGTGTCATCAATTGGTAGAATTAGCTGAATGTCGCTGCATATATGTAGTGTGTGATTCCCAGTCCTGCTAGTAGATGGCATAGGGGCAGCATGTATATGTTAAAGAGAGTTGCGGACAAGGCTGATCCTTGCGGTACTCCTGTTTTAAGCTTAAATTTGTCTGATAGTACGTCTTTTATCTGAACTTGAAAGAATCTATTGTTTAGATATGAACTGAACAAGTTTATTGTTTTGTTGTGTAGACCTATTTCTTCTAGTCTTTTTAATAGTATTTTGTGATTTACTGTATCGAAGGCTGATAAGTCTAGCATTAAAAGGATGTAATGTTTTCCGCTGTCGAATCATTTTAGAATATTGTCTGTTAGTGAGAGCAGCAATGTCTCTGTGCTATAGTGTTTGCGAAAGCCATGCTGCAACAGATACAGTATATTGTGATTGTCTAAGTATTCAGCTAGTTATTTCTGTATGGTATTTTCTATTAATTTAGCTATTAAGGGGAGATTTGAGACCGGGCGATAGTTGCTCAGGATAAGGGGATCACTGTTTTTTTTCTTTATAATTGGTTTTATAATTGCTCCTTTCAATATATCTGGCATTGTTCCTTCTTCCAAGGATAGGTTTACGATCTTAGCTAATATTGGGGAGACAATGTTGGCTGCTTTTTTTATGTCGAAGGTTAGTAGTGAGTCAATTATATGAGGCGCAGGGTTTAAGTTTTTTAGTATGGATTCTACTTCCAGATCTGATCTGATATTTCATTAAATGAAGACCATTGTGTTACGTCTCTTTTTTGCATGGTGGTGTTTGGAATTTTGGTTTTGAAGCTTGTAATTTTGTCACTGAAGAATTTTGCTATTTCGTTGCATCTTTGTTCCGATAGGTTATGAGGTGCTTCTGCTTTGTCATTGGTGAGATTTGATACTATGGTGAATAAGGTTCTTGGATTATTAGTAAACTTTTCTATTTTACTGCTGTAGTATTTTTTCTTTGCGTCAAAGTTTAATTGTTTGTAAAATGCTAGGTGTTTTCTAAATTTAGTTCGTTTTTCCAGTTGTTTTGTACTTTCTCCATTCCCTTTCTTTTTTCCTGAGATTTCTCTTTGCATTTTTTATCTTTTCGTTGTGCCAAGGATTATTTTGTTTTGTTTCTTTGCTATGTACTAATTTGTTGGGGTTTAATTCATCTGCTATTATTATTACCTATACACTCTATGCATCATTTATTATTGCATTATTATCATGACCGAAGCATATAAAGAAACCAACTGCCTGGGACCATGTGCTTCTTCTCCCTAAATGGTGAGTGTGGTGTGATTGCAGACCCACATGTCCACTAAGAAGGGCCCTTTCACATCTGAGAAACCACGAGAACCCATAATAAGGATCCTGATAAAAACACAGGTCAAACCCCTCAGGACGATGCTGGACGTGGAATTCACCAGACTGCCGCACATCCAAGGAAAAGTCTAAGACTCGTGCAGGACGTGGAATTCTTTTAATCAGGCACATACATACTAAAAATTAACTATGTTCCCTATCTTTTAATCAGGCACATACATACTAAAAACTACCTACCTTTCCTTTCTTTTATTCAGGCACATACATACTAAAAATCAACTATGTTCCCTATCTTTTAATCAGGCACAAGCACTAAAAACTACCTACCTTTCCTTTCTTTTATTCAGGCACATACATACTAAAGAGTAACTATGTTCCCTATCTTTTAATCAGGCACAAGCACTAAAAACTACCTACCTTTCCTTTCAATCAGGCACATACATACTAAAAATTAACTATGTTCCCTATCTTTTAATCAGGCACAAGCACTAAAAACTACCTACCTTTCCTTTCTTTTATTCAGGCACATACATACTAAAGAGTAACTATGTTCCCTATCTTTTAATCAGGCACAAGCACTAAAAACTACCTACCTTTCCTTTCTTTTAATCAGGCACATACATACTAAAAATTAACTATGTTCCCTATCTTTTAATCAGGCACAAGCACTAAAAACTACCTACCTTTCCTTTCAATCAGGCACATACATACTAAAAATTAACTATGTTCCCTATCTTTTAATCAGGCACAAGCACTAAAAACTACCTACCTTTCCTTTCTTTTATTCAGGCACATACATACTAAAAATGAACTATGTTCCCTATCTTTTAATCAGGCGCACACACTAAAAACTACCTACCTTTCCTTTCTTTTAATCAGGCACATACATACTAAAGATTAACTATGTTCCCTATCTTTTAATCAGGCGCACGCACTAAAACCTACCTACCTTTCCTTTCTTTTAATCAGGCACATACATACTAAAGAGTAACTATGTTCCCTATCTTTTAATCAGGCGCACGCACTAAAAACTACCTACCTTTCCTTTCTTTTAATCAGGCACATACATACTAAAAATTAACTATGTTCCCTATCTTTTAATCAGACGCACACACTAAAAACTACCTACCTTTCCTTTCTTTTAATCAGGGACATACATACTAAAAAATTAACTATGTTCCCTGTCTTTTAATCAGACGCACACACTAAAAACTTCCTACCTTTCCTTTCTTAGTAATAGAAGTTACAAAGTTAAAATAAATAATAAAGAATCTCCTTCAACAAGGTCCTCACTCAGAGTACCCCAAGGATCATCGTTATCACCCACTCTCTTTAATATATACCTCCTCCCACTCTGTCAGCTTCTAACAGACCTTAACCTTATTCATTTTCTGTATGCAGATGACGTGCAGATTTTGATTCCGATAACAGAATCCATCGCAAAATCACTCTCGCTCTGGAACAACTGCCTAAATCGGATCACCAGCCTGCTTAACAGCCTCAACTTGGTCCTTAACGCATCCAAGACCGAACTCCTCCTCATCTCCTCTAACCAAGACAACCCACTCCCACAGACCATCCTTAACACCCAGCTCAGCATACCCACGTACGAGATCTCGGGGTGTTACTAGACAACTGCTTAAACCTCAAGAAAATGATCAACACCACAACCAAAGATTGTTTCTACAGGCTTCAAGTCCTAAAAAGACTCAAACCCCTACTTTTTTTCCACGACTTCAGAACAGTCCTGCAAGCCTTGATATTTGCTAAAATCGACTACTGCAGTGCACTCCTCTTGGGACTCCCCAGCTCTACCACCAAGCCGCTACAGTTGATACAGAACGCTGCCGCAAGAATCTTGACTAACACCAACCGGGGAGAACACATATCTCCCATCCTACGTAACCTACACTGGCTCCCAGTGAAGTACAGAATCCTCCACAAATCACTCACTTTAATCCACAAAGTCATCTACAATCACTTGCATCTGGACCTCGAATTCCCCCTCAATCTCCACCTCACCAACAGACCGACTAGAGAAATATATAAAGGAACCCTACAGACCCCACCTACAAAAGCCACACGCCTCATCTCAACTAAAGACCGTTCCTTTTCAACAGCAGGCCCAACTATCTGGAACAACATCCCAGCTGACCTCAGAATGGAACCCTGCCTACCAACATTCAAGAAAAAACTTAAGACCTGGCTTTTCCGCCAAGCCTTCTCAGATACCCATGACACACAATAGTCGACAGAACTTTCTTTAGGAGCAATGGATTTCCATTTTTACCCCTAAGCCCAGAATAAGAGCCTCATGACCGCTCTGTTTATACTAATAATTTCTCCGCTATCTCTAGCCTTTTCTTCCTTCCAGCAGTCTATGCCTCCAAGTTTAATTTCCCTGTTAAATGTAACTTTGCTTTTTCATGTTCAACCTTTTGTTTTTGGTTACTGTTCTTGGTTCAGTTCCCCTATTCGATGTGAACCGACCTGATATGGTCTCTACTATGAAGGTCGGTATAGAAAAGTGTTAAATAAATAAATAAATAAATAAATTCTTTTAATCAGGCACATACATACTAAAAATTAACTATGTTCCCTATCTTTTAATCAGACGCACGCACTAAAAACTACCTACCTTTCCTGTCTTTTAATCAGGCACATACATACTAAAGAGTAACTATGTTCCCTATCTTTTAATCAGGCGCACGCACTAAAAACTACCTACCTTTCCTTTCTTTTAATCAGGCACATACATACTAAAAATTAACTATGTTCCCTATCTTTTAATCAGACGCACACACTAAAAACTACCTTTCCTTTCTTTTAATCAGGGACATACATACTAAAAAATTAACTATGTTCCCTGTCTTTTAATCAGACGCACACACTAAAAACTTCCTACCTTTCCTTTCTTTTAATCAGGCACATACATACTAAAAATTAACTATGTTCCCTATCTTTTAATCAGACGCACGCACTAAAAACTACCTACCTTTCCTTTCTTTTAATCAGGCACATACATACTAAAGAGTAACTATGTTCCCTATCTTTTAATCAGGTGCACGCACTAAAAACTACCTACCTTTCCTTTCTTTCAGCTAAGTAGAGTATTTATTTACAACTTTTTTATACCGGTATTCGTAGGTACATCATATCGGTATAAAATGAAATGAAAACAGAAAAAATAAAGTTGTGCACAATTCTTAGGAGCTTGTAGATTCCAAGTCTTTAGGAAATTATATTTCGGGCTTTGCAATCTGCTAAAATTTGAGTATCAAGTTGGGTTTCCTTTCTTTCCAGCTTCTTGAATGAAAGGATCTAGGAAGGAAAGATTTGTACTTTGAGAGGTTTTAGAGCGCGCATTATCAGTGCAGGGGGCTTCAGAGGGTGTCAAATGATGGATTAGCATCAATTATCAGAAGCAAGGTCACTGGAGTGCTTTAACTGTGCTATACAAAACACAATCCTTATCATTAAAAAATTAACAGAATCCCAGGCCTCCATCCACTCCCACTTCCTGAAGAAAGGAAGAAGACACCATCATAGTACTGTGTCCCCTCTACCTACCTGTGGGAAAGCGCTCTGCTCATCCAAAAGGGATAAAATTCCCATTGGCTTTGCCAGGAACAAGTCCTGTAGTGAACAGAAAAAAAACAGACAAATCATCAGTCAATAAAATCATAGCAAACACGTTTCTGCTGGATAATGGGGGTTAGATGTGAAGTGTCCTCTGTTGATTCTTGTCCTGGGCGTGACAGGGCTGTTCGTCATCACTGACCTGGGTAATCCAGCCAGGGGCAAGTTACCAGGTTAAAGTTAGCTGGTTGACTTGAGCAGATACAAATCTCTCATTGAATGTACAATTACTGTACATCTGGCTGCTGCTCTTCCACTAATGTTTTCTTTTGCTTTGGGTTATCCAGCTAAATTGGGGCAGCATGTTTTCCAAGCAGAGTTAGCCAGATAACTTTATCTAGCAGATAATTTAAACCATTTACCAACTAATGACTTGCCCTGTCAACATTTTCCCATTCACTGGGGCAGGAACTTTTAAACTCTGAGTTTGTCCAGCTAGCTCCGGAAGATCGCCTGACCTGAGAGACTCCTATCCAGTTTTGGCGAGTTCCATTCTGTCCGATATTTATTTATGGGGTATTTATCTCTTGCCGTTTCATTGTAGCTCATGGCGAGTTACATTCAGGTACTGCAGATATTTCCCTGTCCCCAGGGGGCTCGTAATCTAAGTTTGTACCATGACTTGTCCAAGGTCTCAAGGAATGGCTCAGCCCCCACAAGATAGCTCGCAACCCTCTGATCTCAAAGGCAACCAATCCCTTTCAGTTCCCAAATTAACCTGCAGTGACGCTGTCAAGTCTAGTGTGAGGCATTCCCTTCATTTCAAAGAGAGATCGTCCCCAAGACACTCCCACCAATTCCCGAGGAAACAAACTCCTTCCAGACAGCTCTCGGCAGGGCCGGCGGAACCACTAGGCGAACTAGGCGATCGCCTAGGGCGCTGAGCATTAGGGGGCGCCGAGCCGCTGATGGCCAATGGCCGCCGGTGGACGTCATCCCAATGGCGGCTGAGCGGTGAACTACTACTATGCTGTGTGCCGGATACACACAGCAAGAAGATCGGCAGGACCGCGGTACAGTCGCGTCTAAGCATGCTGGTGCTCCTCCTCCTTCCTGCCCGCGCGGCTCCGGCAACATTTTTCTTCCGGGGCCGCGCGGGCAGGAAGGAGGAGAAGTTCCTGCATTGGCTGGTGCTCCTCCTCCTTCCTGCCCGCGCGGCCCCGGAAGAAAAATGTTGCCGGAGCCGCGCGGGCAGGAAGGAGGAGGAGCACCAGCCAATGCAGGAGCTTCTCCTCCTTCCTGCCCGCGCGGCCCCGGAAGAAAAATGTTGCCGGAGCCGCGCGGGCAGGAAAGAGGAGGAGCATCAGCCGCGTGCAGAAGAGGATCAGCGCGGCTCGACAAGACCGGGGCGCTGCAGAGCCCATCCTGCAGTGGCCCGTGAAGAGGAGGCCCAGAGGTGAGAGAGAGACTGAGGGTTTGTACAGTGTGTATGTATGAGATGAGTTGAGAGACTGTGTGTGTGGGAGTGAAGACCTGAATGTTTGCAGAGACAGCATGGGAGAGCCTCTGTGTGTGTGTGAGACAGCATGTGACAGTGAGAGCCTGTGCTTGAGCAAGACAGCATGTAGGAGTGAGAGAGAGCGCCCTGCCTGTGTGTGTGTGTGTGAGTCAGCATGTGACAGTGAGAGCCTGTGTGTAGGAATGATTGTATGAGAGAGAGCATGTGATAGTGAGAGCCTGTGCTTGAGCAAGACAGCATGTGGGAGTGAGAGTTAGACAGCATGTGCAAGAGAGAGACTGTGTATAAATGATTGTATGAGGGACAGCATGTGAGAATGAGTGCCTGTGTATGTGAGAGAGAGAAAGCATGTGAGAATGAGAACCTGACTGTGTGTTTGAGGGAAGCAGACAGATGGAGAGAAAAGAAATATGTTATAAAAGGAATTGGCAAAAAAATAAGAAAGGGAAGGTGGAAAAAAAAAAAGCCTGTGACCAACCGATTAGAAAACTAAGATCAGACAGCAAATGTAAAATGAAATAAATTACTTTTTACTGATTGGAACATGTAATCTTTGGGAATGTGCAAGAGTAGCACTTTCTCTATGCGGATCTCACAATGTACGAGATCAGCATAGAGGAACTGGAAGCCCATGGGGCCTGCACAGAGGAGGCAGCAGAATGGGCTTCAGTGCCAATAGCAGCAATCAGCACCTCCGCAATAGCCATAGAGCAGCAGTGACAGTGGCAGCAGAAGAATGAGAGAGGCTCTGAGGTTGCTGGCAAAAGAAAGAGAGGGGGTCTCTGCTTTTATTGTGTGCATGTGTATGAATGGGAGTCTGCCTGGCGGTGTATGTGTGTGAATGCATGGGTGCCTGCCTGAGGGTGTGTCTGTGAATGTATGGGTGTCTTCCTGGGGTTTGTATGTGTGAGAATAGGTGCCTGCCTGTTTGTGGTGTATGTGTGTGTGTGAGAATAAATTGGTGCCTGCCTGGGGGTCTGTGTGTGTGAGACTGAATGTGTGCATGCCTGGGGGATGGGGAGGGAGTGGTGTGAAAATGAATGGGAGCCTGCCTGGGGTTCAGTGTGAGAATGACTAGGAGCTTGCCTGTGTGTGTGTGTGTCTGTGTGAGAACGAGTGGGAGCTTGCCTGGGAGTGTGTGTTTGTGTGTATGTGAGGGAGCCAGTGAGAGCATGAGTGTGTATGAGAAAATCCAGGGGAGTAAGAGTTTGTGTGGGGGTGTGTGTGGAGGGGGAGAGAGTGCCTGAGTGTGTCAGTGTCTGTGAGAGCGAGAGGTTATGGTTGGGTATAAGAGCATGAATGTGTATGTATGTGACAGTGTATGTGTGAGAGAGAATGGACATGTGAGTATGTGTGAGAGAGAGAGGATAACCTCCTAATTCTCGACAATATCAGGGTGACTGGAAATCAAGAGCTCCCATGTATGGACAGCAGGGGCTTTTTAAAATCCTTATTAGTTTTAATTATTGTGTGTTATTTGATATATGTACTGTTTTGGAATATTTTATTGATGTTTGGGAAATTGTAAAAAATATATGTGATTTTAATTAATAGAAATTCTATTTATCAGTAGTTTTAAAATATTTTATTAGTATGGTTTTACTATTATAACTGATGCTTTGTTTCTTGATTTTATTTGTTTTATGAGGAATGGTTGTTCTGTTTTTCCATTGCTAATACACAGAGTCTGGCTTCTTGGGGTTTCCATTTCAGTTTTTTCTAATTTGTGCTCCTTTATTTTGTATTCTGTATTTGGTGAGGGTCTGTCTCTGCTCTGTGTGTGACCAT
Source organism: Rhinatrema bivittatum (assembly GCF_901001135.1). Classification (NCBI taxonomy): domain Eukaryota; kingdom Metazoa; phylum Chordata; class Amphibia; order Gymnophiona; family Rhinatrematidae; genus Rhinatrema; species Rhinatrema bivittatum. The sequence goes on from NC_042615.1 coordinate 838,077,048, forward strand.
GATGAGAGATTCTGCTATCATATAGTGTCTGTATAGAGATCTATAGCAATCGGGTTTGTTTTGTTTCCTCAGTAGGTGGTGTATTGGTATTCTAGGACCCAGTGTAATATTTACCCTTGCTTATTCACAGGTAGGGTTATTGTTGTTTGAGTCCTTGGTGTTATTACTGTTATGTTATGATGGGATTGCAGTATAGATTTTGGGTGGCTTTTTTGCGGTGCTTTGTGTTAGTTCACAATGTGTCTGGCAGTGGAAGGTGTTTGTGCTGCTGTTACTGTGAGGTGACACCAGAATTTGAAAATATCTTTTAGTATGATGAGCTGTAAGGGAAACATCCAAGCTCCATTGTTTGGGGGAATTTCAGTGGATGCAGAGAGTTACAGAACTGGAGGTGCAGGATTTATATTGACATTCTGTCCCTTCCTATATATTCCAGACTTCACTCTCATAATCCGTATAGAATTAGTTGAATGAGGCTATCAAATAATTTTATAATAGTTTTACTAGAAGTGTGAAACTGGCCAGCTTTTTAAAATAATGCAGAGGGCCCTTTGGACTTTTTTTAACAACACTTTTTTTTATAACCAATTTTAAAGCAGGATCCATGCTATAGAGGTGGGTGAGATGAAGAAATGTCATTTTGGCTCCCCCCCCCCACCCAAAACAAATTCTTCTGTCTAGAGATGCCACTGATTTTCTGTGGCACACACATGCATTGGCCCCTGGGCGCCGGAGACCCTTGGTGCGCCACTGGGTGCGAGCCATATGGGGCCGCAAGTGGTGGCAAAGAGGAGTGGAGATTTGGCGGGCCGCAAGCAGTGCCCAATCTGCTCGCGACCCAGAAAACCCCAGTCAGCGGGCGTGATTGAGAATGAGGTAGGAGTCGGGGCCGAGACCGGGGGGGGGGGAGGGGGGGGCGCAAGGAAGAAGGCTCGCCTAGGGCACCAAATCCCCTTGCACCGGCCCTGGCTCTCGGCTCCAAAGACGACAACTCACGGGCAAGACCTTCCATGTTCCAGACTGATCCCGGCTTCCTTACCAGGATGGATTTGTTGTTGTTGAAGGCGATGGTGTCCCAGGAGATCGCTTCCTGCTCATACGCCTGCTGCTCCATCAGAAAGATGTGCTGCCAGGGAAAAGAGGAATCCAGCTAGAAAAGCTCACAAATACGTTAAAACCAGCAGGACAGTTCCTATCATAGTCTCTCGGGTTTCAAGATGACTTAACCTCAAGGTCACGCTTTACTGAGTCTCTTCAGATGATTTTTGGGGGGCCTAAGATACATATTTCAGAATCTATTGGAAGTCCTCAGTATGTTTGAATCTTCTGAACTGAATAGTTTTAGTTTGAAATTGTTTTTAGACAAAATGAGGCCCTTGTTCCCCGAAGTTGATTAATATGTTGACGGGGGATAGTTTTCATTTCTTGTCCAAAACCGCACATTGTTCACTTAAAGAAGCAACGCTTTCTGTGTCGTAAGCAATCTGTGGTGAAACCAATGTTGGAAAAGCCTTCCCTGGACCCATCAGGATGCCAGCATTACAGACCCAGCTCTAACCTCCCAGTTTTGGCTATTCACATCTACCCGTTCTAGACCTCTCATGATTTTAAACACCTCTATCATATCCCCCCTCAGTCGTCTCTTCTCCAAGCTGAAAAGTCCTAACCTCTTTAGTCTTTCCTCATAGGGGAGCTGTTCCATTCCCCTTATCATTTTGGTCGCCCTTCTCTGTACCTTCTCCATCGCAATTATATCTTTTTTGAGATGCGGCGACCAGAAGTGTACACAGTATTCAAGGTGCGGTCTCACCATAGAGCGATACAGAGGCATTATGACATTTTCCGTTTTATTCACCATTCCCTTTCTAATAATTCCCAACATTCTGTTTGCTTTTTTGACTAACTTGTTACTGTTTAGGTGTCTAATTTTTGGAGTCTACTGGCAGACTGACTATTTCTCAGTCTAGTTTTCGGCCGGGTGATAGTACAGAAACACTTCTACTGCTTCTGCCCCCCCCCCCCCCCCCCCCCCCGTCTTCGCCAGGAACAATGCCCTAAGAAATTTAAGCAGAACCTTAAGACCTGGCTTTTCAAGCATTTACATGAACTTCTATTGCTTAATCCCCCTTTCACCTTTTCTACTCTCCCCCCCCCCAGCCCTTGCCCCCCCCCCCACCTTCCCCCCGTCCACTCATTCTTCCTTTCCATTAGCCTTTGCCCCCCATTCCTTCTCCCTGCTGCTCCCCCTTCCCCTTTTCTCACCTCCCTTCACAACCTTGCTCCCTGTAATTGTAAATATATTTCAGTGTCGCCTCCCGCCTGTGTACATATTTTCTGCACCTATAATTTTATCTACTTTTCTGCATCCCATAGTTCCCCCCTTTTTTGATTACTCCATCATGTATTTTAATTCAATGTAAAGCCTGTTGCTGCATTACTTTATCTGTAAACCGATAAAATGTTCAAAACGATTGTCGGTATATTAAAAAATTAAATAAATAAATAAATAAATATTGTCCGTGACTGACAATGTTAAGAGTTTGTTGGGTGCAGGGGATTCTACTTTTTAGGTTTGGTTAGATTTGATGATCATCGGATATTGATGGCTAGGTCTTTGTGCCTGGATATCTTCCTTTCTGAAGGACGTAGTACCGGGGAACTCTCAGTCCATGCCTCAGATGATGAGCTTCTTGCTTCTCTCCCCTGCTATTTAATATTTTTATGAGGCCTCTTGCAGAAAGGTTTCGGGACCTGGATATCATTGGTCATTTATGTGCTGACCAGATCCAGTTTCTGAACCCAATTAGAGGTGAGATTACATTTTAAATTTAAATTTGTGTTTAGCAGATTGGCTTCTTGGTTGGAGTTTAATAAAAGTAAAACAGAGGTTTTAATTCTTTTTTGATGATTTTGGCTCTGATTGGCCCTCCATTATTGGCGGGTAATCCTATTGTAATGTCATTGAACGTGAGATTTATTTATTTATTTATTTATTTATTTAAGAGCTTTTATATACCGATGTTCATGTACTGGTACATATCACGTCGGTTTACATAGAACCAAAGTTGGAAATTATATCGAACAAGAGGGTACAAATAACAGGTCAAACATCGTGAGAAATAGATAACGCTGAGGACGACTTAGAATTTAAAATTTAAAATTATTACAAATAACAAATAAATAAATAACAATCAACAAAGTCAGAATTACAACCGACTTAATAAGCATGGGTGCAGATTGAAGTAAAGTAGAGCTAAACAGGAGATGTTTGAGGTTCTTTGGGACTCTAGCTTCTCTATGGAGGCGTATATTGGGTCATTGGTGCAAAGGACGCATTTTCAATTTACAATGGATTTTGGATTTAAAAGCTTGAAAATCTGTTGCATGTGCCTTAGTTAACTCCATGCTTGACTACTGTAATATTATTTTGGTGGCAGCATGATCAGTTCTTGGGAAAATTAGATTTGATCAAGTATCCCCACTAAAGCAATCTCTCTGCCTCACTGGAGGAGGGGCGAAATTTAAGCTGTGGACTGTGGTTTTTCAAAAAATGCAGAGTAACAGCCTTGGATATCTTTGGAAGAAATTGACAGGCCGATGCAATAATCTGAGCATTAAGAAACTGTGTGCTGGTTTTCACATTAAAATGCTTTTAACTACTATGCAGTAAGCTAATGCTATGCAAATGCATCAGGATCTGATATATGATTGGGTATTGATACTGTGATATATTCCATTTGCTTCATACTTACCTGGACAATGTGTGATTCACTGTATATTATGTTTTGGTTAACAAAAACATTAAATGACAAAAAAAAAAAATACATGTTGACTGTAAAATTTTCATTCGGCACAGGCCGAATGCAGATTTTAACTTGGGAAGGGGGGAGCATCCCTGATAGGCCAATACAAACTAATGCATCCAAGTTGCAGTGACCGCCACTTATTTGGATAAGTCCAGACTTATTTGTGGTTATTAATAAAGAACCTTGAGACACTCAACGCATGTCCTGATCTCTACCGATTCACAGGCTGCTGCAGAGAGGCGCATTCAGATGACTTCTTTGTTTGCTTGTTTTTATTTTTAGAGGATTTTATCTGCCAGCACAGTAGCGCTAAAAACCTAACTCCAGCTCTGACCCAAGAGTTAGCCTGCAGCCGTAAGAGACCACGTTTCTCCAGCGCTCCCCTCTGCATCAGCTTAATGCTCTCATCTGCATGGGATTTCCATGTGAGGGCTCGTAGCAGTATTCCCAATTTACAGCACACATTTTGTGAACATAAAACTCCTTGCTGCATCAGCAGTAAGGTTTACGCTCACAAAAACTGCGTTCTAGTACTGATAAAATTGTGACTTCATGCGAACACACCTCTCTGCATCAGCCTGTAAACTGCTATCAATTAAAACGTATTGAGAACGTCACAATGGCCAAGGTTCGAAAATTACAATGTAAACATCATTTAGCTTGGGCTGTTTCAGCGTCTGCTCCACACCTTTGGAATTTCCATTCCATTCTCTGAACCTCAATTCCACTCTCTGAACCTCCTTCCACTCTCTGAACCTCCTTTCCATTCTCTGAACTTCCTTCCATTCTCTGAACCTCCTTTCCATTCTCTGAACCTCCTTTCCATTCTCTGAACCTCTTTCCATTCTCTGAATCTCCTTCCATTCTCTGAATCTCCTTCCATTCTCTGAACCTCCTTCCATTCTCTGAACCTCCTTCCATTCTCTGAACCTCTTTCCATTCTCTGAATCTCAATTCCACTCTCTGAACCTCTTTCCATTCTCTGAACCTCCTTCCATTCTCTGAACCTCTTTTTGCTGTTTCCTAGAGGGGCATGTTAGAACTGATGGTTCCTTTGTGAATGCTTTTTCAGTTTATGGATTTTCAGTGGTATTTTCATACCTTTTAATGTACCTACCTCTATGTTTTATGATTATAGATATATAACGGATGTGCAATAGTTTTTCCCGAATTAAGCAATTTCAACAAAATTTCCTAATTCGGAATGGTTCGGAAGAACCAAAAAACATTTTAATTTTTTCCAAAATTTCGCAAAAAAATTCATTTTCAGGTTAATGCGCACTAACCCGAATATCAGGGCCCCCAAAAAAAAAAAAACCCCGAACCGCAGGAAAAATGAAATTCCCACAGGAGCCCCGAACCGAAGCACAACACGAAATCCTAACCCGAAGCATATAGAAAACATTTATATTTTATACTGATTGTGTAGTATACAAATGTGCTATAACTACACTATAGCACTGGAATAGGCAGGTGTAATATGTTGTAGCACTAGCTAGGAAAAGAACAGGCAGATGTATTAGACTGCGACAGTAACCAGGAACAGAACAGGCAGGTGCAATATACCGTGACAGTAACCAGGAACAGAACAGGCAGGTGTAATATAATGCTTACACTAGACTAGAACTAGGACTAGAAGAGGCAGGTGTAATATATCGTAATACTGACCAGAAATAGAACATGCACATGTAATATACTGTGACAGTAACCAGGATTAGAACAAGCAGGAGTAGTATAACATGACACCAACCAGAAATAGAACAGGTAGGTGTAATATAATGCTTACACTAACCAGGAATAGAACAGGCAGGTGTAATATAATGCTTACACTAACCAGGAATAGAACATGCAGGTGTAATATACTGTGACAGTAACCAGGATTAGAAGAGGCAGGAGTAGTATAATATGACACTAACCAGGAATAGAACATGCAGGTGTAATATAATGCTTACACTAACCAGGAATAGAAGAGGCAGGTGTAATATATTGTAATACTGACCAGGAATAGAACATGCAGATGTAATATATTGTAATACTGACCAGGAATAGAACATGCACATGTAATATACTGTGACAGTAACCAGGATTAGAACAGGCAAGAGGTAGTATAACGTGACACTAACCAGGAATAGAAGAGGCAGTTGTAATATATTGTAATACTGACCAGGAATAGAAGAGGCAGGTGTAATATATTGTAATACTGACCAGGAATAGAACATGCAGATGTAATATATTGTAATACTGACCAGGAATAGAACATGCACATGTAATATACTGTGACAGTAACCAGGATTAGAACAGGCAGGAGGTAGTATAACGTGACACTAACCAGGAATAGAAGAGACAGGTGTAATATATTGTAATACTGACCAGGAATAGAAGAGTCAGGTGTAATATATTGTAATACTGACCAGGAATAGAAGAGGCAGGTGTAAGATATTGTAATACTGACCAGGAATAGAAGAGGCAGGTGTAATATATTGTAATACTGACCTGGAATAGAACATGCAGGTGTAATATAATGCTTACACTAACTAGGAATAGAAGAGGCAGGTGTAATATATTGTAATACTGACCAGGAATAGAACATGCAGGTGTAATATATTGTAATACTGACCAGGAATAGAAGAGGCAGGTGTAATATATTGTAATACCGACCAGGAATAGAAGAGGCAGGTGTAATATATTGTAATACTGACCTGGAATAGAACATGCAGGTGTAATATATTGTAATACTGACCAGGAATAGAAGAGGCAGGTGTAATATATTGTAATACTGACCTGGAATAGAAGAGGCAGGTGTAATATATTGTAATACTGACCAGGAATAGAACATGCAGGTGTAATATATTGTAATACTGACCAGGAATAGAACTTGCAGGTGTAATATATTGTAATACTGACCAGGAATAGAACTTGCAGGTGTAATATATTGTAATACTGACCAGGAATAGAACAGGCAGGTGTAATATATTGTAATACTGACCAGGAATAGAACAGGCAGGTGTAATATATTGTAATACTGACCTGGAATAGAAGAGGCAGGTGTAATATATTGTAATACTGACCTGGAATAGAACATGCAGGTGTAATATATTGTAATACTGACCAGGAATAGAACAGGCAGGTGTAATATATTGTAATACTGACCTGGAATAGAACATGCAGGTGTAATATATTGTAATACTGACCTGGAATAGAAGAGGCAGGTGTAATATATTGTAATACTGACCAGGAATAGAACTTGCAGGTGTAATATATTGTAATACTGACCTGGAATAGAACATGCAGGTGTAATATAATGTAATACTGACCAGGAATAGAACAGGCAGGTGTAATATATTGTAATACTGACCAGGAATAGAACAGGCAGGTGTAATATATTGTAATACTGACCTGGAATAGAAGAGGCAGGTGTAATATATTGTAATACTGACCTGGAATAGAACATGCAGGTGTAATATATTGTAATACTGACCAGGAATAGAACTTGCAGGTGTAATATATTGTAATACTGACCTGGAATAGAACATGCAGGTGTAATATAATGCTTACACTAACCAGGAATAGAAGAGTCAGGTGTAATATATTGTAATACTGACCAGGAATAGAAGAGGCAGGTGTAATATATTGTAATACTGACCAGGAATAGAACATGCAGGTGTAATATATTGTAATACTGACCAGGAATAGAAGAGGCAGGTGTAATATATTGTAATACTGACCAGGAATAGAAGAGGCAGGTGTAATATATTGTAATACTGACCAGGAATAGAAGAGGCAGGTGTAATATATTGTAATACTGACCAGGAATAGAACATGCAGGTGTAGCAGGTGTAATATACTGTTACGACTGTCGCTGCCCGACGTCTCCACTCCGCCCACCTTACCTTTTTTGCGACTCCTCCCGCGGTTGATGGACGTCTGGCTGCCGCAGCCTCTGCCTGCCGTCCTCTCCGGCGTCCCCGGTCCGGCTTGGGCGCTGCATCCCGCCATGTTGTCCAGGTACCATAGGGCGCGTGCGCCACACGGCCCTGCTTCTTATTCTCTCTTTGGCGCGAACCTCAGGGGCGTCCCCTGTGATGACGTGACGCATCCCGGATACAAGAGCCTACACTGGTTGCTAGCTAATCTAGTTAGCAAGGGAACTCCTTACGGATGGGATTCACTCTCTGTCTCTCCAACGTTTGGACTTTATCTTAACGGGGTACCCGCTCCTCGGGGGCCTTTCTCATCTCTTTCAGGTGCTATCAGGAACCAGTACTCACTCCTCGAGGGCCCATGTTCCCTGACTCGCTGCCTGAACCTATCGCTTCTGCTTGGAAGAAACCACTGCCTACATCATCCATGAGTTACCAACTTTATTTCCTCAGAGCTGTTCCCTGGAACCAGGTACTCGCTCCTCGAGGGCCTGCCTGTATTCCAGCTTCTGTGTCACCTTCTGGGGAAAAACCGCTGTGTGAGTAACTTTACCAACAAGGCTCTATACCAGAACTCTGTGTATTCTCCACTGTACTCACTATCTCAGTTTTCTCCACTGTTCCAATATCCTGAGGAACCCTAAGCCCAGCCGGGCTTCATCTCTACTCTCTACTGCCACATCTGGTGGCTTCTCAACTCTGTCTAATAAAAGATATAACTCTGTGATGCGTGTCCCAAAGCTGAGCCTGACCTGTGGCCCCTCATGGGACCCCCCCGTGGGCGTGGTCAGCTGCCACAGTGACCAAGGGTCCATCCAAAACCTTACAAACAATAACAGATTGCTAACTCCATGGATCCGACACAGCTGAATGCCTTGCAGGCCATTCCAGGCCTGGCCCGGCATATTGCTGAACAGCAAGACGCATTGGAGAAACTCACTTCAGCATTTCATCAGCTGCATGCACAGAAGACCCAAGGCGCTACTTCCAATAATGAAGGTCAATTACTGAAGTAACATTAAAGACTGCTGTACTGCTGGCTGCTCCAGTTCCTCTCTCGGGAAAGATTCAGAGAACCAAGGACTTTCTAAACCAGTGCTGCATGCATTTTGCATTACAGCCTTCTCACTTCACCACAGCTTTTGCCAAGACTACTCACATTCTGTCTTATCTTGATGGAAGGGCCTTGTCCGGGCCTCAACACTGTGGGAATGCAAGGATCTTATTTTGCAGGATATTGACGGATTTTTGGACTTATTTAAATCCGTTTTTGGCGATCCTGCCCGAGTGACTGTTGCCGGTTCTGCTCTGATGGACCTGAAGCAAGGCAACCGATCACTGGCTGATTTTGCAATAGAGTAAGACTCTTGCTACAGAACTCTGCTGGGACCCCAAATGCCTGAAAACTCTTCTTCAGAGGCCTGGATACTCGCTTGAAAGACGAGCTGGCCACTTGTGAAACACCTGACTCACTGGATGTACTAGTGGCTTTGGCTACTAGAATCGACCACCGGCTTCGTGATAAGGTGAAAGAACTCCGGCCTAATAGAGGACCAGGTCAGAAGGAGGCTAGTGCTAAACCTGCACCTCAGATGGTTCCAGTAATTCCTGTTGCCAGTGGAGATGAACCGATGCAACTTGGTCGCAGTTATTTGACTTCTAAAGAGAGAAGACTTCGGAAGAGGCATGGTCTGTGTATGTATTGTGGACAGGCTGGTCATGATGTCCCAACATGCCCAATTCATCCAGGAAACAGACAAGCCTAAGTCCTGCAGGAGGACTGTTCTTAGGCCTTACCACACCCTCTCCTCCGCTCTCTCTCCCAGTCTCCTTGGATCTGCGGACCGTTTGAGTTTCAAACTCTTGCCCTGGTGGATTCAGAGGCAGGAGGCAACTTGATACTTTGATGCCTAGTGGAACATTTGAGGATTCCCCTCATCACTTTGAAGGTTCCACTACTCCTATCTTCCATTCATGGGGAGCCCTTACCGGGTGACATGACTTGCTAAACCGAACTGGTAACCCTTCGCACCAGAGCTCTCCATACAGATTCAATTCCCTTCTTTGTGTTAGAGAAGGCAATGCACCCTATCATCCTGGGGTTATCCTGGTTCCAGTCGCACCAACCCGAATTCGACTGGGCATCCTTGAACTTTCCCACTGGGGCCCAGGTTGTCATGGAAAGTGCCTTAAGGAGTTTGCTCCTGTCATCTGCATGCCTACAACTCCAGCGATGCTGGGACTGCCGCCTCGATACACATCTTTTACTGATGTGTTTTCCAAAGAAGCTGCTGACATTCTTCCTCCGCATAGGTCCTATGACTGTGCCATAAGACCTAAACCCAATACTGAACCTCCTAAAGGACGTGTCTATCCACTCTTAGTGATTGAGAATAAGGCTATGTCTGAATACATCGAGGAGAATTTACAGAAGGGGTTTATTAGAACATCGAAGTCTCCAGCCGGCACAGGCTTCTTCTTTGTGGGGAAGAAGGACGGTACCTTACGTCCTTGTATTGACTACAGAGGTCTGAACGAGATCATGATTAAAGACCGCTACCCCCGCCTTTAATCACGGAGCTGTTTGACCAGCTTCAGGGGGCCAAAATATTCTCAAAACTTGACCTGAAAGGGGTCTACAACTTAGCTTGCTTTCGCAGAGGCGACGAATGGAAAACAGCCTTCAACATTCGAGACGGCCATTTTGAGTACTTAGTAATGCCCTTCGGCCTGTGCAACGCACCCGCTGTATTTCAGAACATGATGAATGACATCTTGTGGGACCTGTTTTACAAGAGTGTCGTGGTATACCTGGATGATGTCCTGATATTTTCTCAGGATTTGCCAACTCATCTAGAGGATGTCAAGCAAGTACTACGCCGACTCCGTGAACACCGGCTCTACACCAAACTATCCAAGTGCGAATTTCATAAAGACTCTGTGCCTTTTCTTGGCTATATCGTGTCTAAAGATGGCTTCCAGATGGGCCCTCAAAAACTAGAGAGTATTAAAAATTGGTCCCAACCTACCTGAAGGCCCTGAGACAAGTTTTGGGGTTTACCAACTATTATAGAAGCTTTTTAAAGAACTACTCTTCTTTAACAGTGCCCTTAACCACAATGACCCGCAAGGGTGCCAACGCTTCAAAATGGTCTGCGGAGGCCATTTCCGCTTTTGCGAAATTAAAGACTGCCTTTTCCACGGAACCATGCTTGCGTCATCCTGACCCCAACAAGCCATTCATTGTAGAAGTTGACACTTTGGATGTCGGTGTGGGGGCTGTATTGAGCCAAACTGGAGACTCCAAATCCTTACATCCCTGCTCTTTCTTCTCACGACGTTTCTCCCTGGCAGAGAAGAACTATGGGATCGGAGATAAAGAGCTCTTGGCTATTAAGCTAGCATTCGAGGAATGGCAGCCTTGGCTCGAAGGCGCTCAACATCAAATAACTGTATTCACGGTCCATAAAAATCTAGATTATCTCCGCCATGCGCAACATCTTAACTACAGACAAGCTAGATGGTCCTTGCTCTTCAATCACTTTGACTTTGTGCTTAAATATCGCCCCGAAGACAGGAATACCAGAGCCGATGCTTTGTCATGCTCCTTTCTCTCGGGGGATGTGACTGAAGAACCTCAGCACATAATTGACCCAAAGAAAGTCATCTTGGCAACTACACATTCTGTGTCTGCTGGTAAAACATCGTACCTAAACACCTCAGGAAGAAAGTGCTCTTTTGGGCGCACGATTTCAAGCTGGCTGGCCATCCTGGTCAACGCCGCACCCTGTTCAAGATCCAGAAGTTCTATTGGTGGCCTACTATCAAAAAAGATACACTATCCTACATGGCATTTTGTACCAACTGTGCCAAACACAAACCTGCTTCTGGCCAACCGTGGGGATTGCTGCAACGCTGCCAGCTCCGGAACAGCCCTGGTCACACATCACTACTGACTTTGTAGTCTATTTACCCCTTTCTGGAGGAATGAATACCATCTGGGTAACAGTCAATCGCTTCAGCAAGATAGCCCATTTCGTGGCGCTGCCTGGCTTACCTTCAGCCTTGGAGCTTGCGAAGCTCTTCATATCACACATTTTTCACCTTCACGGCCTACCAAAACACAGTCTCAGACCGAGGATCCCAATTCACAGCAAGATTCTGGAGGGCCTTGTGCAAGCTATTCGACATCTCTCTAGACTACACTTCAGCCTATCATCCGCAATCAAATGGCCAAACAGAATGAATGAATAGAACTTTAAAACAGTTCATTCGAGCCTATGTGAGTTGCCATCAGAACAACTGGGCTGAACTGTTACCTTGGTCTGAATTCGCCATCAATTATCATCCAGCAACATCAACTGGATCAACACCTTTTGAAGTGGTATATGGACGTTCACCAACACCGCCACTTCCACTGAAGCTCTCAGTGATGTCTCAGCAGCTCAATCTACTGCTGATGAAATCCATAATCTGTGGCCTCAGACAAAAGACATGCTAGTCAAAGCGAGTGACCGTGATAAGAAGTTTTATGACGCTCACCATTCTCAAGCACCTGTCTTCAAACCTGGTAACAAAGTCTGGTTATCCACCAAGCATCTCAGACTGAAGTTACTCTCCCACTCAATTTTCTCCTCGCTACTTGGACCATTTCCGGTCCTCCGACGTCTTGGCAACATCACTTACAGTCTGAAGCTACCACCCGGACTAAACATCCACAACACTTTTCACGTTTCACTATTGAAACCTCTCATACTCAGTGAATTCTCTTCCAAGACTCAGGAACCACCTGCCATCAATGCAGAAGATGACCTAGAATATAAGGTCGAAGCTATTCTTGATGTCCAAAGACGAGGCAAAACATTATAATACCTTCTTTCTTGGGAAGGTTTCGGCCCCGAAGTAAACTCTTGAGAGCCTCAGGCTAATATCCTTGATAAAGAGATGCTCCATCAATTTCATCTTGCGCATCCTTTGAAGCCAAAACCTGGTACCCACAGGGGAGACTGCCCTTGGAAGGGGGGTACTGTTACGACTGTCACTGCCTGACGTCTCCACTCTGCCCACCTTACCTTTTTTGCAAATCCTCCCGCGGTTGATGGAGTCTGGCTGCCGTGGCGTCTGGCTGCCGTCCTCTCCGGCATACCCCGGCCCGGTTTGGGCGCTGCATCCCGCCATGTTGTCCAGGTACCATAGGGTGCGTGCCGCACGGCCCTGCTTCTTATTCTCTCTTTGGCGCGAACCTCAGGGGCGTCCCCCTGTGATGACGTGACGCATCCCGGATACAAAAGCCTACACTGTATGCTAGCTAATCGAGATAGCAAGGGATCTCCTGACGGATGGGATTCGCTCTCAGTACCTAGCTACTCTGCCTCTCCAACTTTTGGACTTTATCCTAACGGGGTACCCGCTCCTCAGGGGCCTCTCTCATTTCTTTCAGTTCGCTATCAGGAACCGGTACTCGCTCCTCGAGGGCCCATGTTCCCTGACTCGCTGCCTGAACCTATCGCTTCTGCTTGGAAGAAACCACTGCCTACATCATCCATGAGTTACCAACTTTATTTCCTCAGAGCTGTTCCCTGGAAACAGGTACTCGCTCCTCGAGGGCCTGCCTGTATTCCAGCTTCTGTGTCACCTTCCAGGAGAAACCGCTGTGTGAGTAACTTTACCAACGAGACTCTATACCAGAACTCTGTGTATGCTCTACTGTACTTACTATCTCAGTTTTCTCCACTACAGCACAGCCATAGAGGGAATTGCTGTTCCAGTATCCTGAGGAACCCTAGCCCAGCCGGGCTTCATCTCTACTCTCTACTGCCACATCTGGTGGCTTCTCAAATCTGTCTAATAAAAGATATAACTCTGTGTTGTGTCTCCCAAAGCTGAGCCTGACCTGTGGCCCCTCACGGGACCCCCCCAATGGGCGTGGTCAGCTGCCACAGTGTCCAAGGGTCCACCCAAAACCTTACAAACAATAACATATACCATGACACTGACCAGGAAAGAACAGGCAGGAGTAATGTACTGTGACAGTAACCAGGAATAGAACAGGCAGGTGTAATATAATGCTACATTAACCAGGACTAGAACAGGCAGGTGTAATATACCTTGATACTGACCAGGAATAGAACAGGTAGGAATAATATACTGTGATACTGACCAGGAATAGAACAGGCAGGAGTAATATACCGTGATACTGACCAGGAATAGAACAGGCAAGTGTAATATATCATGATATTGACCAGGAATAGAACAGGCAAGTGTAATATATCATGATATTGACCAGGAATAGAATAAGCAGGTGTAATATACTATGACACTGACCAGGAATAGAACAGGCAGGAGTAATATAACGTGACACTGACCAGGAATAGAACAGGCAGGTATGACACTAACTGGGAATAGATCAGGCATCGTGACACTAACCACGAATAGAACAGGCAGGTGTAAATGCTATGATTCAATGAATCTGAGAAACCTTTGGCCTCAACGATAAGATGTTTAAAGGGCTTACCACAGTTCTTCGTTGGCGAGAGATGGACCTCAGGGATGGTAACCAGGTGATAAGGTCGTGCCAGCGGAGAAGCGGCTAGGCAGATAGTATGGAAGAGTTCAAGACAGTCCAGGGTCAAAGGCAAGCGGCAGGCAAGGCAAAGTCCAATATACGAAGCAGGGTCAAAGGCAGGAAGCAGGCAAGCGAGACAGAAGATACACCAAACTGGACCTATTGCAAGGCACTGTGGAACCCTCAAAGGCCTCCTTAAATAATCCTGGACAGGAAGTGATTCCTGGGAGCTTAGAATGACTTCCTGCCGTGGCTCCTATAACTGGGGGGAGGAGCCAAGCGCCTGCGTCCGACAGAGGCTGTCCCTGCAGGAGCAGTGCTGCCAGCCTCCTGCTATTTCTGCCATCGATGATGGCGGCATGGGGAGCGCGAGGAGCCCTGCATCTGCCGGTAAGTGTGGCTGGTCTAGGGGATCGGCCACCGCCGATTGCAACAGTACCCTCTCTCCTCTAAGACCCCTTCCTGGAGGCCTAGGCTTTCCCAGATGAGCGGTATGAAAATCCACAAGGAGTTTTTTTGTCCAATATATTCTTCATGGGTTCCCACGAATTTTCCACCGGGCTGTACCCCTCCCAGGCTATGAGGTACTCCCAACGCCTCTTTCAACAGCGAACATTCAGGATCTGTCTTACCTGGTATGTCTCTTCTTCCTCTGTGGATATTTCCTGGGGAGCAAGCAGCTTACGAGTAGGCCATGATAGGATCACCGGATTCAAAAGGGAAACATGGAAAACGTTATGGATTTTAAATGATGGAGGAAGACACAGTTGATAAGTGACAGGAGTGACTTGTCTCAGAATCGGAAAAGGACCCACATAACGTGGAGCTAGCCTCATGGAAGGCACCCGTAATCGTAAGTTGAGGGTGCTAAGCCAAACGTTTTCTCCAACCTTAAGTTGAGGTGCTGGCCGTCAATGTTTATCTGTGGTATTCTTTGTTCTTTGAGCAGCCTGTCAGATCATGGTTTCAATCTGAGTCCATAATGCATGGAGATCCTGTGCTGTCATCTGAGCAGCCGGGGAAGGAACGGATAAAGGTAACGGAAGAGGAGGAAGCGGTTGTTTCCCATATACACAGAGAAAGGGCAAGGATCCCGTAGCAGCGTTGCCATGACTATTATGGGAGAATTCTGCCCATGGGAGAAGGTCGGCCTAATCATCCTGATGTTCGTTCACAAAGGCTCTTAAAAAGGTCTTAAATGTGTGGTTAGTTCATTCAGTTTGTCCATTGGCCTGGGGGTGGTAGGCTGTGATAAAATCCAATTTAACCCCAAATTTACTGCACAAAAACCGCCAATATTTAGCCATGAACTGGGTTCCACGGTCTGAAACAATATGGCGAGGTAATCCATGTAATCGAAAAATGTGTGTTGTGAACAACGTGGTCAGTTCTGGAGCAGAGGGTAGTGCTGGGAGGGCAATAAAGTGGACCATTTTAGAAAAACGATCAATGACCACCCAAATCATCCGATTCCCATTGGAAGTAGGTAAATCTACCACAAAAAATCGGTAGCAATATGAGTCCAAGGTTCTTTGGGTGCAGATAGAGGCTGTAACAAGCCCCAAGGATGTCCTACCGGAGTTTTCTGCCGAGCGCAAGTTGGGCACGAGTCCATATAGGCTCTCACATCCTGGTACATCAATGGCCACCAATAATATCTTCGGAGGAGCAAGAAGGTTCGAGCTTGACCTGAATGTCCAGCCACTTTAGAATCATGGCCCATTCCAACAAGTGTTGTCATAACCGGGTTGGAATGACAGCTTTCCCCGGGGGAACTATATGAGTAGTGACCACCAGGATGCGTGCTGGATCGATAATGAAGCCTGGTGGGTCTGGATAATCTTCGGCCTCAGAGGCGCAAGAGAGGGCGTCTGCTCTGGTGTTTTTGGCGGCTGGTCTGTACTTTACCAGGAAATCAAAACGGTTAAAAAAATAAGGACCAGCGCGCTTGACGGGGATTTAGACGTTGGGCTTGATGAAGATGTTCTAGATTCTTATGGTCAATATAGACCATAATGGTATGTTGTGCTACCTCCAACCACTGTCGCCACGCCTCAAAAGCCAGTTTTATGGCCAGGAGCTCCCTATCACCAATACCATATCCTTTTTCAGTAGCAGAGAATTTGCGAGAAAAATAGGAACAAGGGTGGAAACCCCCTTAGTAGAAATTTGCCCCAAGACAGCCCCAACAGCAGTTGAGGAGGCATCCACTTCTAAAACAAAAGGACGTGCAGAATCCGGATGGTAAAGGCAGGTTTCAGAAAGAAAGGCCTTCTTTAGCCTGGAAAAAGCGTCCACTACTTCCATAGACCACGCCCTAGTATTGGCTCCTTTTTGAGTTAATGCGGTCAATGGAGCAACTAATTGCGAGTAATGAGGAATGAAGTGCCTGTAAAAATTGGCAAAACCGAAGAATCGTTGCAGGGAGCACAGACCGGAGGGTTGGGGCCAGTCCCGAATGCAGGCCACTTTATCTGGATCCCTTTGGAACCCGGTATTGGAAATAATGTATCCCAAAAAGGGCAAGGACTTGGCTTCAAAAATACATTTTTCCAACTTAACATAAAGCTTGTGAGCTTGCAGACATTGCAGTACTTGTTGGACATCATAGCGGTGAGATTGAAGATCTCAGGAGAAAATCAGTATGTCATCCAGATAGACAACTACTTTATTATACAATAGATCCAGAAAAATTTCATTCATCATAGACTGGAAAACTGTAGGTGCATTGCACAATCTGAAGGGCATTACTAAATATTCAAAATGTCCATCCCGAGTATTAAAAGCAGTCTTCCATTCGTCGCCAGGTCTGATGCGGACTAAGTTGTATGCCCCTCATAGATCAAGTTTCGTAAACACTTGGGTGCCCTGTAACCGGTCCAATAATCCTGGAATGAGGGGCAAGAGGTAACGATCTTTCCTGGTTATGGCATTCAAGCCTCGATAATCTATGCAGGGCCATAAAGTGCCATCTTTTTTGGCCACAAAGAAAAAACAGGCTCCGGCCAGCGATATTTATGGGCGAATTAATCCCCGGTCTAAATTCTCCTGGATCTTAGGAAGTGATAATGGATACACCCTTCCTTGAGGAGGTATGGTCCCAGGAAGCAGATTGATGGCACAATCAAACTGCCGATGTTCAGGTAGAATTTCTGAATTTTCTTTGGAGAATACATCAGCATAACTGGAGTATTGTGAAGGGAGATCTCCTGAGGTGGTAGCAAGACAGACGGTGAGAGGACGTGTCACTGGAAGAAGGCATTGCTGTTGACATCGTGAGCTCCATTTGGTTAACTGAAGTGTCTCCCAATCGATCGTCTTTTGATGTTTTTGGAGCCAAGGCATCCCTAGAATGACTGGATGAACGGCCTTGTCAATGACATGAAGGGAGATCTTTTCCATATGTAGTATACCAGTCCTGAGGTGCACCGGAAGTGTCATCCAAAGGATTCGTCCAGGAAGTGGATTTCTGGATATAGAAGAAAGTACCAACAGTGTCTCTCGTAGTGCAGTAGGTAAACCAAGGTACTCAACCAAATTACTCATAATAAAATTCCTTTCTGCCTCAGAATCCAGAAGACCCAAGGTAGAGAATTCTTGCTGGTTCTGAATCAACGTTATGGGAAGAACAAGCTGGTGAGCAGAGCCGGTAAAACCTAGAACCATCTCCCCGATTGGTTCTAGGCTCTGAAGTTTCCCCCTTTCTCAGGACAATTGGCCAGAAAACGCCCCTTTCCAGCGCAGTATAAACATAAGCCTTGAGTTCGGCGACACAGTCTTTCTAATTGCATAGGTTCTTCTGGCTGAAGGCTCGCAGCAGTAGGCTGGGGGCCTGACAGTGGCCTGGAGAAGGAGGGTACCAGAGTGATTGGTCTACGTGGCCCACGCAATTCCCTGGAGCGTTGCTGAAGACGCCGATCAATTTTGCCAGCTAGATCAATCAGATCATCCAAAGAATCAGGGAGATCTCGAGCAGCCAACTCATCTTTGATTCGGGTGGCTAATCCTTCCAAAAAAAAATACTCCGTAAACTGTCCTCTCGCCAATTTAATTCGGTAGGCATTGTCTGAAATTCGATGGCGTAATCGGATAATGTACGAGCGCCTTGACGTAGATGAAGAATATCTGACCCTATAGCCGCCAAATGACCGGGATCATCAAAGGTCCATTTAAAAACCTAGAGGAAATGTTGAAGATCCTGAAGAATTGGATCTCCCCTCTCCCATAGTGGGGATGCCCAGGCCAGAGCCCTGCCATCTAACAATGAAAGTTTGAAGGTGTTCTTTACTGTATCAGAAGGAAACTGCGCTGGTTGCAACAAAAAGTGCATTGAACACTGATTGAGAAAACCTCGACATTGTCCTGGATCACCTGCGTACTATGGAGGGGCCGGTAGTCGAATGGGAGAGGCACTGGGTGTTGGAACGGCTGGTGGTCCACTCGAAATTTCAGAAGTATCTAACCGGGAGTTCAGACATAGTAGGGATGCCGTTCGAGAGTCTAGGCATTGCTGGAATAGCCTGCAGACCGGAGAGTCTAGGCATTGCCTGGAATAGCCTGCAGACCGGAGAGGTCCATTGGGTCCATGGCCTTGCAATCTATTACGATTCAATGAATCGGTGAACCCTTGGGACGCAACAATAAGATGTTTAAAGGGCTTATCACAGTTCCTCGTTGGTGGGAGATGGACCTCAGGGACGGTAACCAGGTGATGAGGCCATGCCAGTGGAGCAGCGGCTAGGCAGATAGTATGGAAGCGTTCAAGACAGTCCAGGGTCAAAGGCAGGCAGCAGGCAAAGCAAAGTCCAATATCTGAAGCAGGGTCAAAGGCAGGCAGCAGGCAAGCGAGGCAGAAGATACACCAAACTGGCTCTATTGCAAGGCACTGTGGAACCCTCAAAGGCCTACTTAAATAGTCCTGGACAGGAAGTGGTTCCTGGGAGCTAAGAATGACTTCCTGCCGTGGTTCCTATAACTGGGGGGAGGAGCCAAGCACCTGCATCCGACAGAGGCTGTCCCTGTAGGAGCAGTGCTGCCAGCCTCCTGCTGTTTCTGCCGTCGATGATGGTGGCGCGGGGAGCGCAGAGGAGCCCTGCATTTCCGGGTAAGTGCGGCTCGTCTAGGGGATCGACCACCGCCGATCGCAACAGTAATATACCATGGCACTAACGAGGAATAGAACAGGCAGGTGTAATATACCGTGACACTAACCAGGAATAGAACAGGCAAGTGTAATATACCATGACACTAACCAGGATTAGAACAGATAGGTGTAATATAACTGTTGTGGGAATGCTGGAGGCAGTCCCATCTCTGGATTTCGTGTACCTTTGGGCCACGACACCGACACAGAGGTGCTCCAGCAAGCACCGTGGCAGATGAGGAGTGTCCAAGCACAGGCTGAAGATTCAGGAACGCTGAACCCTGGCCACTACCGAACCTGATCGCATAGTGAGTCCCAACAACGCAATGTTGGTCTCTGGAGTAGCCCTCCAGCCACTTGATATCCGTTTAGGACCTGCCGTACAGGAGCAGTAAATGTGACAGAACGGACAGTGGCTGAAGGGCGAAGACATCAAATGAAGACGAAGACTCTGGATACATGTGGGCTTCACGGAGACTTGGTTAAACGAAGAGTTGAGACGAAGACTTGAAGGGCTGAGATGAGACTCAGGGTATTTGAAAGTTGAGATGAAGACTTGAAGATACAAAGGACTCTGAAGAATAAAGTTCTGAAGTGGTACTGCCACATCACGAGCCCTATACTACCAAGCAAGGCAGGTCACGGACCACGCATTCAAGTGCCCTACACTGCCAAGCAAGGCAGGTCACGGACCACGCTTGAGGTTCCCAAGGCAGGTAAGCTGGAAGGGTTGAGATGTCAGTGATGGTAACTTGAAGATGAGGTGAGACGGGACTCACGGTTGGTTGAAGATGTGAGACGGGACTCACGGTTGGTTGAAGAAGATGTGAGACGGTTGGTTGAAGAAGATGTGAGAAGGTTGGTTAAAAGATGGACTCCAAAAGAGTCACAAGTTGCTTGAAATTCAGGATGACCCATGACCAGACTCAGCAAGGCCTGTACCTGGACATGCCCTCCCGGCCAATCAAGGCAAGGCGCGGAACACACCGGGGAAACAGGTTTTAGGCAAAGTTCATTATCAATACGGAGACAGAGGCAGGAACTCCTAAGGACCTGACAGGATTAAGGACTTTAAAATAGGACCTTAGGGAAGGACCTAAGGGACGAACCTCAGGAACCAAGGACTCGGGGCCCAGGACTGAGCGTGGGAGCATAAGTGAGACGCGGAGTATGGCACCTGAAGCAGGGAAGATAAAAGCAGGTTCCTCTGGAGGTTGCGCTGTCAATGAGAAGGACATCTGAAGGTTCGAAGAGAAGGACCAGTGGCGAGAAATCTGGAACTTTGGGGTTCATTAGAAGGTTAGAAGAAGACCAATGGTGAGACATCTGGAACTTCAGGGTCTGGATGAAGATTTGAAGAGAAGGACCAGTGGCGGGACATCTGGAACTTCAGGGTTTTGGATGAAGGTTCGAAGAGATTGATGAGTTGAAGACTTGAGAAGATTTGAAGAGAAGGACCATTGGCAGGACATCTGGAATTTTGGAGGTTTGGATGAAGAAGCATTGAAGATATCAGGAGATAAGAGGAAGGTCAGGATATATGAAGACATCTGAAGAGGAAGGTCCAGGAACACAGGACCAGGACCAGACGAGAAACAATGGTGAAGACGAAGACAAGAGACCATGGGTGATGATGAAGATGAGACATGGAAGGTTGGGCTCAATGTAATGCATGTTTAATGCATGTTTAATCCCCTCACTCTCTGGTGGATTACCCCATAGAGAGCTGTCAGGAGATCAGATGGTTGGACTCAATGTAATGCATGTTTAATCTCCTCCCCTTCCCTGGGGTATAGGTAACTGGGTATACATGATGAGGAAGGAGGATGAAGCATTTGGTCAGCACAGGTCATACAACCTTGTATTCTAATGCTTTCCTTGTAACGGATACTCACATGGTTGAAGAAATATTGCAGCTGTTCGTTAGCGAGGTTAATGCAGAACTGTTCATAACGATTCACAGCAAATTTCTCAAAGCCAAAGATGTCTAAGATCCCTGAAAGAAGGAGAGAGCCAAGATATTCATTCATGAGGACTTCTCATCCCTATGTCCTAGCAGGCCATGCCCAAATCAATAGTTCTGGGGTCTGTTTGGGCCTTTTATGTCCTAATTAGTCCTGTTCATTCCTCAGTGCACCACAGGAGCTGCACAAAACAAGACACCTCTCCATATACCCCAACAGGTACCCCAACATTTGGCAGGGCAGGTCCCTTGCCCTGCCAAATGTTCTAGGACAACCCTATGTACCAGCCAGAGGCATTGTTAGCTATGGGCACAAGGGTCCATGTCCTAATACTCAGCCACAACTGTGGGCTTGCAGGACAGAGAAGCCAGAGACAGCAGCGGCACTGCAGGATGTGGTTTGTCTTTTCTGCAGCACTTTAAAGCATTGCATGGGTTTGCAGGAGAGAGAGAGGGGATGATGGTAGTGAGAGAGGTGGTGGGATGGATAGGAGGGAGGATGGGTGTGAGGGGATGATGGTAGTGAGAGGAGTGGTGGGGATGGATGTGAGAGGAGTGGTGGGGATGGATAGGAGGGAGGATGGGTGTGAGGGGATGATGGTAGTGAGAGGGGTGGTGGGGATGGATAGGAGGGAGGATGGGTGTGAGGGGATGATGGTAGTGAGAGGGTGGTGGGGATGGATAGGAGGGAGGATGGGTGTGAGGGGATGATGGTAGTGAGAGGGGTGGTGGGGATGGATAGGAGGAGGATGGGTGTGAGGGGATGATGG